>NC_137916.1:6175827-6345827 GCF_963457725.1 Sprattus sprattus | reverse complement strand
TACGGAGCCAAGTGAAGGCCTGAAGGAACTCACCACGGAAGCCAAGTGAAGGCCCTGAGTTCTGCTGACATTGTATGACAGTGTATGTGCAGACCCAGAGAACTGATCTTTAGTCATGCTTGCAGCAGGGAACTGTGAATGTTTTACCACAGACATGGGCACAAGATGCAGAGAGCTGCCCACACCCCCACCCCTTCTCTCTCTCTGCCTCTTTCTACAGCTCTCTATATCTGTCTGTCTGTCTGTCTGTCTGTCTGTCTGTCTGTCTGTCTGTCTATCTATCTATCTGCCTATCTTCCTATGTAAAAGCTGTCAATTTTAACTCCCTCTCTCAGATTTGTAGGTGAGACCCTGTTGCTTATCACTAATTTATTGTCCAGGTCTTTTTTTCAATAAATGACCAAACAGCAGATATGAGTGTGTTCAGTGCTGAGACACGTGGGATGATAGAAGGTGGGTGCAGCGCAGGCATGACTAAGCTGTCGTGATTAAAGGCCGCTTCTTAAAGTCAACTTCTTTGAGTGTGGCACCTCCAACTGATGCTAATGAAGGGTTGACTAAATAGCACCCACCCCGATCCAATGAATTGTGCAGACAGCGACTCTAATGTCTCGCCTTCATCTGAACATTGTTGTGTCTGAACGGACTGCAGCACCTGTTTAATCTTCTGCTTCTCTTTTCTCGCTCTTGCCTGTCAGTTTAAAAGGTTCCACAAAGACATCATTGACGAACTGGAGCGCAAAACAGAAATGGATGTGAAGTATATGACAGTAAGCTATGTTAATGTATTTGTGTGTGTGTGTGTGTGTGTGTGTGTATGTGTGTGTCTGCACGCATGTTTTTTTATGCAGTGTTTGCTGCACATACTCCAGCTGGCTTCCATAGAACTATGAAGCATGGTGAGAGTAGGTCCTTTTGGTGAGAAGAACCCCTTGATTGGGCTTAACTCCTCCCATGACTTCATCCCTTCTTACATGCACCACGATGGGTCCCATTTGTGGCTCTGATGCTTCACACACATCCCTCTGATGGGCAAAAGCCCATTATTTTATTTCATACTACCCAAATATGAACAAAACATTGGACCCACATAATTTAGTGAATTAAAAGATTGTTTTTTGATATCCAATGCAAAATATATTCTAGACGTAACATCCAGCATAACACAGTTCTCCACTGCGTTTTCCCTACACCTAGTATTTGTCCTTAATTTCTGAAATTGAGTCACTTGGTCAGTGGAACTCAAAACTGTTTGGGCTTAAAAAGGTCTTAATCCAAAAGGTCTGTGTTAGTGTAATGTGGATACGTACGTGTATTGTGTCTCTAAAGTATACTAGTTTTGCCATTGCAGACACGTCATTCAGTGTACTCCCTTAATCACTCAGTCAGTGTACTTTGAAATAATATCTGTACATTGTGTGAACAGCAAAGACTGTTATGTTTTATAGGCAGTGTTGGGGAGGTTACTTTAGAAATGTAATTCGTTACAGTTACAGGTTACCCTGTTAAAAATGTAATAGTAGTGTAACTATTTGAATTACTTTATCTGAGTAACGTAACTAATTACTTTTTGATTACTTTTTGATTACTTTTCAATTTCTGTGAAACATTTCTGGTAGGTTGTTAGCAACTGAAATTCAGATCGCTGCATGCACAGGCATGTAGGCCTACTAGCAGACGTGATGGCGCTGTAGACGTGATAGAGACACAGAAAGTTCTGGATCAAACTATTGTGGAGGGAAATGACAACGGGGGTGTTTGTACAGTAGCCAGAAAAACATGCGAAACAGTTTTTTTTTTTTTTTAAATATACATTTGAGCAAGGTTTTGCTGACAGTATTAAGATGTAATTCAAATTGTAATTTTGAAAAATGTCGTAAGTAACTGTAATTGAACTACACATTTCTCTCCAGTAACTGTAATGTATTAGTGTTACATTTATTTTGTAATTAAATTACGTAACGCAATTACATGTAACTCGTTACTCCCCAACACTGTTTATAGGTCTAAAGTTTCCGCATTATGAACTTTTTTTTCATAACTGTTTACACCGCTCTCTAAATAGTGATAGCTCCCTACCTTAAAATGCCATTGCTGCTAATCTAATCAGCTATGATTCGCTGAAGCATAGTCGACACACATACATTGTTGAGGACTGACCACACGAACGTGTGTGTGTTGACTAGGACCATCCTGGTCGCAGACCTTAAAGTAGCTATGTCCACAGAAGTATACGTTAAACTTGAGGAGAAACCTCTTCTCAATTAACTTCAGTTAATTACTTAATTACTTCATCAGTTTTGTATGTCCTTGGGAAGGGAATGAAGGGAGGCGTAATCATGTCTGACTTTCCCCTCTGTCCGTGTTAGGACACATTTAAGCATGATCATGTCTGACTGGTCCCTCTGTCCCCCTGTTAGGACACATTTAAGCATGATCATGTCTGACTGGTCCCTCTGTCCCCCTGTTAGGACACATTTAAGCATGATCATGTCTGACTGGTCCCTCTGTCCCCCTGTTAGGCCACATTTAAGCATGATCATGTCTGTCTGTCCCCTCTGTCCCCCTGTTAGGCCACATTTAAGCGCTACCAGATTGAGCACAAGATGAAGCAGGAGTCTCTGGATCGCTCGCACTCCGACCTGAAGAAGCTCAGAAGGAAAAGCCAGGGCAAGAACGCCTCCAAGTACGAGAACAAAGAGAGTGAGGTGAGCCCGCCTAGCCTCTATAGCGGCCTGCACTTAAACACACACACAGAAACACACACATATATAAACACACACACACACACACACAAACACACGCACAAACACATGCACATACACACATAAACACATGCACACATGCACAAAAGCACATTTCTGAAAATCATTCTTCACATTTTCAAAATTTGTGCGAACAGCAAAATATAATGGATTACATGCACAAGCCCGTAACTTGCTCAAAATGCTTAGTTTATGTCTCAAAAGTAAATAACTTCATTAATGAATATGTCAGTGACACCCAAAGTTATGTTGTCATGGTTTGTAACCAAAACAGTCATGTAGGTGGAATGGGTACCATTCTCATATGGGAGTACCAGATTATGTAGGTATCTTACCCAGTGAGCAGGCACCGGGTGAATGTGGGTGCAATTGTGTATGAATTGTGATATTATCTCCACGAGGGCCACCAAGACACACTGGTGCTGTCCTTGCAACAGCAACAATATGTTGGTAATCTCACCCGATTGGACAGGGATCAACCATTCAACACAAAGGCAGATCAATTAAGTTGATAATCCACAAATCAGTCTCATTAAATATATCAGTCTCATAAAATATATTATACTATCAATTTGGAACTCTGATTAATAATTAAAATAATAACTACAAACAAAGTTACCTTATTAATAGTATGGTTGAAGGTCATTGGAGTTCTGAATAGAAGAGGTTGACAACGTCCATTCTTGTGTAACATTAAATAAACCAGCGTATATAAATCAAAGTATTTATTTACACAATGATAAGAGAATAACACACAATATGTTATCTAGCTAAATGTATCTAACTAATTAATTGAAGGAGTATATGTATGGGTAAGGGAGAGGGAGTGTGTGTGTTTGCGAGCGTGTACGCTCTGAGTTGCGCTGTTAGGAGCACGCCTGAAAAGATGTGTGAGCGTGTGTTCCTTTGTCCTGACCAGTGACCACAATAGTTCCGCGTGCATGTGTATACACGTTCGTGAACATACATGTGTGGTATGAGAGGGACGAGCCTATATTTGCAGCGCGAAGTTCGAGGATGTGCTTCACGTGTGTGGCTATATGAAGGCCAATGTATTTGTAATCGTATCGTATGTGATTTAAGATGTAATGTATCATTTCAACGCAGTTTATAGGCAAAAGTATGTCACGATTTTAACACCTTGTTTGCAGCCAATACTTTCTCTTGCAGATAAGACTTTAGGTGATAAGGGAATTGTGGGTAATGAAGTCTTTTGTAGGACTACCGACAGTCATAATGCTTAGTCATGTTGTCAATATTAAAATTAAATAGCCTGGCAGTCCTTATTTCCACACTTGCTTTGTACTGTATCTCTTTCACCCAGTCAGGCCTTGCAGGCCACATAAATAATGTGAGAACCCAGTAATGTTCCAATAGTGATGATCATAGACTTTGCCATAGGATAAATAACAAGTAAAACAGACAGAACCGTAATCAGCATTGATTTGAGTTCCCCAAACCATTCCCTAATGCTGTTTCTGTAGAGAACGTTTCCATTCACCCACATGACCACACAGTATGCCATTTGCCCTGCTGCTTCTCATGAAACCCCTCCTATTCTAATGAATGACATCCCTGAGGGCTGATTTTATATAAGGAACAACATTTCCTATTTTGTAAAGCCTAGGTGTGGGAAAATGGAATACTGGATTTCCCCTCATGCTGGCCTGTCACGTCCACTCTGGCTTGTTGGCCTATGAAGTTTTACACTCATCTCTTGTCTTGGAACAAATTAAATCAATCCTTATCAATCACGTGTAAAGTCCTTTAGCAAACATTCCAAAAATAACATTTCACTGAAACTTTTTAAGCTTATGGTTAACACATAATGTAAACTGGTTTAACACATGAATTACACAATGAATAGATTCCTAGATGTAATGGGGGTACGACTAAGCAGACGGTTGTACATACCCTTTTGCATGAATGTGCAAAACCATTTGCAAAATGTAAAAAAAAAAAAATACAGTGCTGTTATGATGTGCACACGTGACTAAATGATGTGGAGGTTGAATTAACAGTTTTGAGGATTTTAATTCTGATCTGAGAAATGAAACTAAATGACTGAGAAAAAAAACTGTATTCCCTTTGACTGTGCATCAAAGACCATCTCCGTGCTCATCTCTCGCCTTTGGGGAGGACTTCAATACAGCCCAATGGGATGACAGTCCAGCTTTTGATCTAAGCTTTGTCCTTTGAGATGCCAATCTGAAAATCTCCACCCCCGGACCCCTGGTTCCCCCAGCAACCTGTTTGAAAAGGTCATGAAAGACCAATCAAAAGTCTGTCCATCCATCCCTAGACAAAGCCTCTGTCTGGTCTCTCCAAGAAAGGCTGTTTCTCAGCTCTGTTTGAGTAGGCAGGGAGGCACACAGATGGTCAGTGCTATGGAACCTGGGGCCTGTTTTCTACTCAGAGATCCATGTCGGACAGCTGATGCATACAAATGCATGCAAATGTCAGCTGGGCTGGGTAAAGGCCACTGCACAAATGCCAGATATTTCCGTTTTTTTCTTTTATTTACCTCTATCTGTTTACTTAGTGACTGCCATCTCTCTCTATCTCTCTCTCTCTCTCTCTCTCTCTCTCTCTCTCTCTCTCACGGTCTCTCTCTCTCTCTCTCTCTCACTCGGTCCCTCTCACAGTCTCTCAGGTTCCCAGTCTCTCTCAGCCTTGTTCTGTTCTTGTCTGCCCGTAAAGTGTGTAACAGTATCACTTAAAACTTTTTTAGGGATCATCATGTGAATGAAGTAGTATCAACATTAAAGATGTTAAAATTCTGATAGCCAGAGCCGTTAGGTAGACTGGACATTTTTCCAAGGTTATTAATCTTTTCTTTCTGTCTTTCTCTGTCTCTATCTCTGTCACAAATGCACATGAGCGAAAACATTTAAATTCAGCTACATCTTCAGGGCTAAATGTAAGTGTCCATAGCAACAGGCTGCAGTTCTAAGTCCATTCCAATCGTTGGCAAGCACGTGTTCTAAAACCTCTCCCCCTTATATTATCCACACCAACACACAAACATGCATTACTTCACTTTACATTCATGCACATAAACACACCTCACATGTACACACATACTCACAAACACATACACACACACTAGTTTACACACACACACACACACACACTTACACACACACACACACACACACACATACACACACACACATACACAAACACACATACACACACTCACACACACACACATACACACACACACACACATAGTCCAGTGTGACCCTTTGATCCCCATAGTGCCTGTGATTAGACCATTACTCCTCAACCCAGCCCCAACCCCAGCCCTCTCCCCTCATCGATCCTCACACACATAACACTAATTTCTCAGTGTCTGTCCTTGGAAAAGGCGAGGTGTGTGAGTGCATTCACAGTGAGCTTCCCAAAAGCTCCCTTCAAATAGAAAATGCATGTGCTGTCCTCGCTTTCTCCCAAAGCCACCTGACTGGAGGAAGTGTGGGAGTGATAAAGAAGAAAGAAAGAAAGGGGGATGGAAAAAGAGAAAAGGAGGAAAGGGCATTATGCAAGGTAGACAAGTGAAAAAGGGAGAGAGTGAAAGAGAAAGAGAGGTGATGTTGAAAGAGTGCCCAGGGCGTTTCTCTCTAAGTGGGCTGGTGCTCCAGGCTGTCTTCGTTTGCCCAGGGCTCTTCCTGGTTTACTGAGGGGTGACACCAGAGCACCTACACCCAGCAGACAACACTCTGATCAGCCCAGAGAAGCTCACTGAAGAGGGGCAGTGTCTGTGTAGGGGGGTGAACTAGTGCCATGTGGAGGCCACCGCACAACATCTAGTCTAGAGATTGAATTTCAACATCACTAGCAGTAATGTTTGTATGACGCCCTACGACCCCAGCCTACCTGTTAAGTGCTCAAGTGCGGAAAAAAAATAATAAGACTGTTTTGTTGTGGTGGAGCTTTTGTTCCTTTCTGACCAGGAAGAAGATTGGGGTGAGAGAGGAAGGGGGGAGGGGGGACGAGGGAGGGGGGAGGAGGGAGGGAGGAGAGAGGAGAAGAGTGGGGGGAGGAAGAGGGGAGAGAGTGAAAAGAACAGAGAAAGACAGAGAGAAAATGTTGGAGAGAGGCTCTCTGAAAGCCAAAAACCTAACAAGTACCTTCCCCATTTGTCCATTATTTTTCATGACAACAGTGTGTGTGTGTGTGTGTGTGTGTGTGTGTGTGTGTGTGTGTGTGCGCGCGCTTGCGCGTGTGTGTGTGTGTGTGTGTGTGTTTTGAGAGGTTTGGAACTTTGTACTTTGCAAAAGGGCATTGTGATTTCAGAGGCGACAAAAACATCAAAATATCCTATGCTTCCTCTGAGACTGAATGTGCCAGCAGAGCCCTTAAAGGCCTGCTCCCCTGCCCTTGGAGGTGTTTGAGTCTTGGTCAGTGGTGATTCAGAGGCCTGCTCTCTCCTGCCCTTGGAGATGTTTGAGTCTTGGTCAGTGGTGAGTCATAGGCCTGCTCTCTCCTGTCCTTGGAGATGTTTGAGTCTTTGTCAGTGGTGAATCTAATTATTGGCGACATGGGCACTGCCCAGGGTGGCATCTCGCACAGGACACCAACACAATATAAATCAGAAAGGTGAAAATTGCGACTGATTTTCTATCGTCCCACTAGTTCAGCCCGTTTTGTGGCTCAGGCAAAACGAGAAAGAGAAGGTTTTGATCTGCTGCGCTTCTTTCCTAGCCTGGCCATTACCAGCCTGTGACTCCATTTCATTCCGTCTTTCAGTCTGGGCCAACCCAATGCATTTTGGTTTCCGAGATCGGCGGGTGCTTATCTTGAGGTTTAAAATCATTGGAGTTCCCTTAACCAATCAGCAACGTTTAGTAAGCATTCGGTAGATTAAACTCTTCCCAAAGCCAGTTGGGAGAAGAGCTACGACGTCCTTTCCAATCATAAAACTTACAAGAAAATACTCTTGTTCTCCTTTTGATTTTCTGATGTTCTCGAGAGTTGAGACAACTTTTCCGATAGCTTTTCGTGTCTTTTCCTCCAAGGCGAGTTTTGCGTCACAGCTCTGAACTGTTCGCTGATTGGTCCTGCAAAATTTTGAGTTCTAGAGACGATTGTCAATGGGGTTGGGCCAGACTGAGTATGAGCTTGAAATCAATTCAGGCGGAAATACGTAGGCTGGTGTCACCAGGCTACTTCTTTCCTGACGTCAATAAACAAATGTAATAAGGTAATCAGTATAGAAAGTATATTTTTAAGACAAGTACAACACAATTACGTTCAAATTATTGCCACCCTGGACATCATGCATAGAAGTTGCTGCAATCAAGCTTTTTTCTGTAGAGTCATAAATGCCGCGCAAGCTGGGTTAATTCCTCCTGTTGAAACGTACTCACATCCTCCGGATTTAAACAGCGCTTCTTCCCAGCTGCTGTTCCCAGAAATCTCTAGTTTTCTAAAGGATTTCAGATCTTGACTCCTTCTTGGTCGCTTGGGAACCCTCCTGCGTTGAAACATTCCTCAGTGCTTTTTGAAATGTCTAGTGGGATCATTGCCATGCTGTTGGGTGCATGATGTTTGGTGGAGATTGCTGGCCACTGCACCCCCAGAATGGCTGATTTATCTGCCATAATGCCATGCGTGTGTTGAAAGCACCTAGAACCAGATGCAGCAAAGCAACTCCAAAGCTATACAGATGATCACAGAACACAGAATACAGAATCTTCTCTACACACCGTCTTGCAGTCGTAGGAAAAGTTGCTGGGAGCCCTTCCCAGAACTCCTTGGTGCAATACAAATGTGATTTAAGGAAAGTTTGTTAGGTTTTCTTTGAGGGACGCTGGCCTTATCTATAACAGGGTATGATAACAGATGACTAGCTAGACTATTTGTGTTTTTGGCCTTTATATATCTCAAGGTCCTTGTCAACCTCATATTACGTAATTAAGAAAAACTAAAAGGGTGATGAATGCTGTGCATTGAAACTGTCAAATCTTGTGTTGGGATATAAACTTGCCTGATGATCAAGGAGCTTCCTCCACCATTAGTGTAGTCTTTGACTTCTGTTATGGCATTTTCAAAAGACATTTACAAATAGCCAATAGCCAGAAAGTCACATGGACCTTAAAGTTCTTGACTGCTTTGTATGAAACAAGTCATTCAAGGCACCTGGAGAGGGACTTGTAGCCTTGAGTTTACACGTCTTTGTGTGCAGTCCAGTGCCTGACCCCCACTGGCTTACTCACTGTGGTGGACACACAGGCCCAACACTGAGAACTGAGTCACCTTCTCTATTCAAATTGATTGAATGAGTCATTTTTGTCAGTTTTAAAGTTAAGGTGAATCACTTGGCAAACTGTTCCTGGGAGGACAGCAATATAAGTGTTGTGTAGGCTATTTCAGGATAACTTAAACAATAAGGCACGTTTTTTTTATCCTGTTTAAGTTTGAACTACAAAGTAAATACACACATACACATTTATTTCTGAAACAAATGGTGTATAGGTTGAAAAACGGTGGACTTATCTCATCCTTTTGTTTTTTCCTTTTTACCTCATAAATACTCCACCAAACATACTCACACACCCATGCTACTTCATGGAATACACACACAGAATCAGTGAACACTATTTACCTACAACATCACCGCAGATACAAAATGGTTGTAGTTGCGATCCTGAACTGCATTGCTGAATGAGTTTTAACTCACACGAGCACTGACAGACAGCTGTTTCAGGGCAGTGTGTGTGTGTGTGTGTGTGTGTGTGTGTGTGTGTGTGTGTGTGTGTGTCCTGTCTCTGACCACTGTGATAACATTATCTGACGGTCCTTTCTCATCTGGTGCTCCTCAGATCTGTTGTTCTGTCTGTTCCCTTTCATCCTCCTCGTGTTCTGCAGACGCGTGTGGTGCGGGAGATAAAGGCTGCTGCTGCTGGCGTTGAATTGACAGCAGTGTGTGTGTGTGTGTGTGTGTGTGTGTTTGTGTGTGTGAACATTGTTTTGCCAGTGCCTGGAGACGCTAACCCAGAGGCAGTCGGACATGCAGAGGTTCATCGCCGACGGCTGCAGGGAGGCCCTTCTGGAGGAGAAGAGACGCTTCTGCTTCCTGGTGGACAAGCACTGCATCCTGTCCGACCAGACCGCCAGCTTCCACGACAAGGTGACAGACCAGCAGACCATATATGAGGGCTTCTTCTCTCAGATTGAATGGATATTGATCAGACTGGGATCATTTCTAGTGACTGCCTGTGAGATTCACTTTGTGACTGTAAAGGGAATGAATATTGAATGGAGATCAGACATACAATGTGATCAGACTGTCAACCATATAAACATTCTGTTTTGTAAAAGATACATTTTTTGTCTGTTTGTTTGATTAATTGATCGACAAGTTGTATGCAGGCACAGTCAGGTTGATCAGTCAGTTGGCAGTCAGTTGCTCTGTTACCAAAATACAATGGGAAGACTCTTGCTATGTTCATAAGAGGGATCATATTGTCAGTACTTACCTGTGGCTGATGTGTCTGTCTCAGTCGAAGGAGATGCTCACTCTGAAGCTGACCAGCTGGCAGGACAAGTGCAGCGACGCCACCAACATGCCCGACGGCATCGTGTCCATGATCGAGGGCGTGCGCACGCCCGTGGCCATGACCCCCCAGCCCTCACCCCAGACCCAGCGCCACAGCAGGGTGAGTCCAGAACCGCAGACCAGCCCACGGGTTCTGCAATCTTATCATGTCACTAAACAGCAGTACCTTCCTGCTGATCTGGAACCACAATGCTTGTGTCTGTGATTATGACCACAGTGCTGTTGTGTCTGTGATTAGGACCACAGTACTGTTGTGTCTGTGATTAGGACCACAGTACTGTTGTGTCTATGATTATGGCCACAGTTGTGTCTATGAATCTGACCACAGTGCCGTTGTGTCTGTGATTATGACCACATTAGAGTGACTGTTGTGTCTGTGATCATGACCACATTGCTGCTGTGTCTGTGATTATGACCACGCCAGAGTGTCTGTTGTGTCTGTGATTATGGTCACATTTGTGTGTCTGTTCTGTCTGTGATTATGACCACAGGGCTGAAGCATTGGAGTGTCTGTTGTGTCTGTGATTATGACCACTTTAGAGTGGCTGTTGTGTCTGTGAATATGACCACATAAGAGTGGCTGTTGTGTCTGTAATTATGACCACAGTGCCATTGTGTCTGTGGTTATGAACACATTAGAGTGTCTGTTGTGTCTGTGATTATGACCACAGGGCTGAAGCATTAGAGTGGCTGTTGTGTCTGTGATTATGACCATATTAGAGTGTCTGTTGTGTCTGTGATTATGGCCATATTAGAGTGTCTATTGTGTCTGTGATTATGGCATCAGTGCTATTGTGTCTGTGATTATGACCACAGTGCTGTTGTGTCTCTGATTATGACCACATTAGAGTGGCTGTTGTGTCTGTGATTATGACCACAGTGCTGTTGTGTCTATGATTATGGCCACAGTGCTGTTGTGTCTGTGATTATGATCACAGTGCTGTTGTGTCTGTGATTATGACCACAGTGCTGTTGTGTCTATGATTATGACCACAGTGCTGTTGTGTCTGTGATTATGATCACAGTGCTGTTGTGTCTGTGATTATGATCACAGTGCTGTTGTGTCTGTGATTATGATCACAGTGCTGTTGTGTCTGTGATTATGACCACAGTGCTGTTGTGTCTATGATTATGACCACAGTGCTGTTGTGTCTATGATTATGACCACAGTGCATGCTGAAGCGTTAGAGTGGCTGTTGCTCTTGATGTGCTTGATGCTGTCGCTATCACTGTCCTTAAGCCCCTGTCTCTGCTACCTGTGTCAGCTGTGCTGCATGCTACTTCTTCCCTGGCCTGTGTCACTGATTCATTTTATTCTCGCCCTCTCTCTCTCGCTCTCTCTCTCTCTCTCTCTCTCTCTCTCTCTCTCTCTCTCTCAGAACAACTCGGATGCGTTGGCTCCACCTCCAGCACCGTCACTAAATCCCCACACCAGCCCGCTGGCCAACCTGTTCAGCCAGGACACTGGCAGTCAAGAGAGCTCCACTGGTAAGGCTGCCTGTTTCTGTCGGCCGTCTGCATTAAGTGATTCTCTGTGGTCTTTAAAGATCCACAGTGGTCCTCAGTAATCCAGATCTTCAAGCGGACCTTCTTGTTCGATCGCACATGAAAAGTAGTCTAATTAACCTATAAAAGAGGTCTGAATGCTGTAATATTAATGGGAGGCACTTAATGCTGAATGCTTAACTGCACACTGATTTGAATGTGTGTGTGTGTGTGTGTGTGTGTGTGTGTGTGGTGTGTGTGTGTGGTGTGTGTGTGTGTGTGTGTGTGTGTGTGTGTGTGTGTGTGTGTGTGTGCGTGCGTGCGTGCGTGCGTGCGTGCGCGCGTGCGTCCGTGCTTGTACGTGCGTGCGTGTGTGTTGTGCTTCTCTCCTGGTCCAGACCACAGCGGCGGTGAGGAGGGCGGCGGGCTGCAGCGGGCCGTGTCCGTATCCTCGGGCCTCAACCACATGGCTCGGCGGCCGCGGGTGCGCACCATCTTCCCCCACACGTCCAGCAACAACAGCACACTGCTCAGCTTCGACGAGGGCGACATCATCACGCTGCTCATCCCACAGGAGAGGGACGGCTGGCTCTACGGGGAGTTGGAGAAGAACAGACAGTAAGGGGGGCCGGACCAACACAGCCTCTCACTTAAATTTTAATATAGAATTGTTAAATGTAGAACTGTTACTACCTCAGAGTAGCAATTTGTGTGGTCCACAAATACTGTATTCCTCACGCAAGAAAAAAAAGTTTCCAAAAGACATATCTTATGGTACTTCAGTTTCCAGAAGCGATCCAAAAAACCTTCCATGGCAACAGAGCATATTCCCACATATTGCACCCAATGACAGAATACCTCTGGCAGCCACGGTGCTTTGACTCTTAAAGGCTGACCAGGCAGAAGGCACTAAATTGTTTTGAAATGACCGCCTCTAATCGTTCATCTTCACTCTGCCTCCGTACGCCAGTCATGGAGACGGTAATAACAGGAGAGGCTCAGAGCCAATCTCCCATCAGAGGAGCATGGATGCTTATATATACAGGCTGCTCAGAGCCAGAGAGCGCTCTTTCTACCAATGAATATGTCACTCAGGGGCGGAGATCCCATTTCATTGCAGGGGGGGACAATACATGGGAACATTTCAGAGAGTAATTCCGGGGGGGGGGACATGAAAAAAATTGCTGTCACGAGAGCTACCATAACTTAGCTGCTAAATACCGCATTCTCTGATAACAGTGACAAACAGAAATTCAACGTCAGTTTTAAATGTCCTAACACAAAATATCTACTACTCACAGACAAATAATGTTGAAAGTTCAAACGCATACCAAGGCTCTTCAAGGAGGAATTCAGCTGCATGCAAATTAACGTCTTCTCTAGTGCCCTGCGCATCTATGTGGAGTCCATGAGCCGTCCATTGAGTTAAAACTAAATCAGGTCAAGTTCCCGTGATAATCTCCAAGAAGTCCATGGATGTAAATCGAGGTGGTCCAAACAATATGTATAGCACTTGTTGTCTCATAACATTTCACTTATGGTGAGATAAACTCACTTTCATGAATCCAGCCTACTGATTTTTGCTTAGCCTCCTACCTTGATCTAATACTTTTCATTCAGACTTTACATAACTTTCATGACCAAAAATATAAATTGGCCAGCGATTGAATTCGTTTTTTTGTTCATAAATGAATGTAGGATGGTCGGAGCAGAGCCTCATGGGAAATGCCTTTATCGAGTGAAAGTAGGGAAATGACTGACCGGCTGTCAGAGAGAGAGAGAGCAGGTGAGAGAGAGCAGGTGAAGCGGACCTGATGGAAACAATGAATGTAGACATATTCTCGTATTTATTATTGTTTTATTTGTTTAGATTTCGAGACTGTTGAATCAATAGCACACTGGGTTAAGCGTTGAATACCATGCCAGCGACCCGGGTTCGCATCCTGACTCCGGTAACCTGACAATATTACTAATATTTTTTTTTTTTTTTTCAGTTTTGTTAACGTTATGCGAGGGGGGGACGTGTCCCCCCTGTCCCCCCCGGGATCTCCGCCCCTGATGTCACTGTATGGTTAAAAACACTTCCATCTCCTGATGCAGAACATTTTGCCCAACGTCAGTCAATGTCAATGTCACCAAATGGATATGGGCTTGAATCTGATATAAATGATGTGTCAAAGAGGTCAGTCAGATAAGGATGGTATTTTTCTGCCTAAACATCTCAAGAGTATTATCTGCCAATCAGTGTTTGTTGTTTTTGAAGAAGACAGAAGATCAGTTTCAGTCATTCAGATCACTTTTGTTTTGGGAAATATGTTGGAGATAAACAATAGTGATTTCTCAAGCGAAATATCTGTGCCATTCTGCCGCCAGTCTCTCTCTCTCTCTCTCTCTCTCTCTCTCTCTCTCTCTCTCTCTCTCTTTCAGTCTCTCTCTCTCTGTCTCTCTCTCAGTCTCTCTATCTCTCTCTCTCTCTCACCCCCTCCCTCTCTGTCTTATTGAGATGTGGATGGAACGTAGCTCCCACAGGAGGCTGTGGAAATGTAATCAAGGCTCAGCTGGAGGCAGACAAACAGGCGAGACACACCTGGGCTCCCTCTGTCACCGCCACCATCTGCAGCCCAATGTTTGTGTTGCCTGCAGCTCAGTGGAAATGGGACCAGACTACCAGAGCGGGAGGAAGTCACATTTAATACAGCACACCGACCGACCGCAGGCAGGCAGGCAGGCAGACAGGCAGCAGATCAGGGTTTGATTGGGTTCTGCCACCGCACTGTGCCGTGCACCTCCACAGTTATGAGAATGTGTGAGGCGCCGTTAATTCCCACAAATGAGTCAATCACAGTTTGACTAGGAGAGACACCATGTGAAGATTTCCAAGTATCCGTTCCCTCTTCATGATCAATCAGAGGAATGAATAGAGAAAGTACTTTTAAGGCCTCGCTCCTGTAGATTCACTGATGGAATGGACTGATTATTGCTGCATACATACTGTATAAGTCAAGGTTTTAAAAGAAATCATTTGGAATCCAGCAGTGAAAATAAACCGGTTTCGTTTGGTTTCCACTGCCCAGAGTTGTCACCCATCAAGCTAAGCAGCGTCTACCTTAAGACAGTTTGAGTAGCATAAAGCTCTCTCTCGGTTCGATTGTTGTTTTATAAGAAGTAATCCTGTTTAACGGCCATTTGGCGGCTCCTGTAGGGTTCTCTAGACTTGTCATAGACCTGACCGTTTCATCATATGACTCATGAGGCTGTGCGCTGGCCTGCTAGGCACACCCTGATTGGCACGCTGCCAACCGTAAAGAGCTTTTCCAGGCCTGTTTCATCCCAGGTAAACACAGTGCCCACACCTACACCCCAGTGGCCAGACGTGCCCGTTTCCTGATTGAATAGGGGGTGGAGGAGGGCCACTAAACAAATAGAGAGGAAGGCGACCAAACCCCCTGAGGCCACGGTGTCCAGAGGTGTGTTTACAGTAGCAGGGGTGTGTAATGCAGTGGTGCTTTAAGGCAAAACGCTCTGTTGGTTTCCCCAGGGGTTTCTCTGTGCCACATACATTAGCTAACCCTCCCCTACACGTTTGGTTGCCCTGTAAACGATAGCGAGATGCAGACATAACACACGTGCCATCCTTCATGTCTGATCCGCCCATTTCAGATGTTTCTCCAGAGGTCAGACAGCGTTCACCTCATGCTTTTATACAGCACTCTCTGTCAGACAGCGTCAGCACTCCAGGAGAAACCGTACAAACTTATCGTAACAGCCTCACTCTCAAATGTGTACAGCAGACAGGTGTAATGGCGCTCTCTGTATTTCTTGGGGTAACTAGCTGTTCGTTTGCATCCTGTTATGCTTTCTGTCTTTCCTGGAGTATCTAGCTGTTCGTTTGCAATCTGTTATGCTTTCTGTCTTTCCTGGAGTATCTAGCTGTTCGTTTGCATCCTGTTATGTCCATTTTCACGGGCCAGAGTGATTTGCATATGAGGGGTGTAGCAGAGCTGTTCTTTCTAATGTTGTGCCCGTTGTGTCTTTTTCAGGTACACACACACACACACACACACACACACACACACACACACACACACACACACTCTCACACACACACACACACACACACACACACACAGCTGTTCTTTCTAATGTTGTGCCTGTTGTGCCTGTTTCAGGAGGGGCTGGTTTCCAACCTCCTACTGCCATGCTTACGTAGAACCTGTGGCCAATAACAGGTAAAGCAAACTCATTAACACTCTTTAACACACACACACACACACACACACACACACACACACACACACACACACTCCTCTTTGTTTTCACAACTCGACCTGATACTGATCTGTCTGTGCCTCCATAGATAAGGGAATGTAAACTGAGGCAAACTCCTACTTGGGGCCATTTCATTTACGGCCGCAGGCCACACATCAGCGGCTGCCTCCCTCCCTTCCACAGAACAAAGGCGAGCAGGAGCCCTGTAATTGAAGCTGTCAAATGACTTTGTGCCTTTGACACAGGGTGTGCCCGCGACAGCTAAACGACACAGAAGAGTGTAGTTTGAACAGGAGGCCAAATGTGACCATGGAGCACATATGTATTTCTGGTGTATAACAGAGCAGTGTGTCCATTCATTGATACTAATGAATATATCACCATGTACATGAATTGAAAGAAATGTAAATCTACCATTTAGCTTGTAGATACTAATTCTGAGTGTGTGTGTGTGTGTGTGTGTGTGTGTGTGTGTGTGTGTGTGTGTGTGTGTGTGTGTGTGTGTGTGTGTGTGTGTGTGTGTGTGTGTGTGTGCTGGCAGTGTGGCCCATCCACCGGTGCGCAGCAAAAGTGTGGCCAACCTGATGCAGCCGGAGCAGGAGGAAGAGTACGAGGCGTCTGTGGTTCTCCCCCCGCCAGACTACAGTGACTCCCCCACCAGGAGTGTGCCCAGCCCAGCCCAGAATGCCCACAGCACACCCACCCCCTCTGGAACCATGGTAAGTCAGTCTGTCAGTCTGTCCTCCACACCCTCATCTTCTCCATTCTTGACTAGCTCCCTTGTTCAGATATTGTCCAGCCCAACCATACCTCTCTCATACTCTCCTTGTAATTTTCGTTGATCTTCATCATCTTTTTATTCTCCATCCGGGTTGTCTCAGGCATTGTTCTCCATCTCAGTCCTTTGTTGCTCGATGAACTTGACAGCCTCCGATGCATCTTGAAACTTTCGGCTCCTCCCACTCCATGACAATCCTAGTGTCACTGGAAAAGCGAACCTGAATCTAACCTTCTTGTGGTGGAGCCCTTTGAGAAAGCTTTCCTCCTCTCAGCTAGCTCCTTTGTCATGTCTGGGAAAAGGGAGATGTTGCATCCACACCACACCGCTCCCCCTTTCTCCCTTGCAGCCTTGAGAACTTTGTCTCTCTCAGTAGAACGCAGACATTTTATCATGATCAGTCACGGCGATTGAACATTATTCGGGCGAGCTCCAGGAGAGCGGTGTGCTCTTTCAATTTCTAATTCACTGTCAACGTCCAAGCCCAGTCCCTCTGACAAGATCTTGCCAATGCATGCCTTTATGCTGTCCCCTGGTACCTTCCTATAGACTAGGGATGCAACGGTACAGTGTGGCCACGGTTCGGTTTGTATCACGGTTTTTGGGCCACGGTAACGGTTCGGTTTCGATATATCAATATTATCCTGCCGCTAACACGCATTAGGTTATATTTGTCTTTTCTATTTTAAGTCAACAAGGTGCTTCTACTCACACTTGCAGAGACAATGCAAGATGCAATTAAATGTAAAAAGGGCACATATTAAGTCAAATCACAAAATGTATTTTAAACAAGGAACACTATTCTGGCCTTCTGTCAAAAACAGGCAATATTAAAAATAGTAAAGTGCAGTATACTGTAAAGTAATGTGAAATGTAAACATTGACATTATTCAATAAACTCAAACAACAAACATTGTCATTCACACACTTAAACCCTAGAAAATACTTAACTGTTATAAATACACCCTTAAAGAACAACAGAACAAACCTCCTCTCTCCTAGTCACTTCATACACTTCTGGAATTATTTTGCTGCTGAAATGCGTGCGGGAGAGGATATTAAAACGAGGATCAATGGTCTTTATCATTTGACGGAATCCCGTGCCTAAAACTACTGAATAGGGCTGCATGTCTTTCCCTATGAAGACGCCCATTGAGTTGGATATTGCCTTGTGTTTTTCGGAATTATAAGCATATTGTTGCTGAAATGCTGCAGCAATGGATGGTTGTGTTTTCGGCGACAAACCGTGCTGCTCCACTTAGAGTTACAGCCGGGTGATGACGGGTCAAGTGGCAACATGTTGGATGTATTACCTGTGGAGTAGGCGATCGTAGTAAAGCAATGCTTGCACACCGTGCCTCGCTTGCTGACGATCTTTTTCCCTTTGTCATCATACTCCACACTGAACCCAAAATGTTCCCATACAGCTGATTTGTAAGATGACGATGCCTTCAAATTTTCTTCTCTCCGTTTCTTGATGACTCGCCATGATCGTGCTGCAACAGGGAAAGTTTCGTTTCTCCTCATATGGATCTCCAGCGTCTGCATTCAGAGCGCTGATTGGCTCTTGGGAAAGTCAGTACAATTCTGATTGGTTGTTGCATGGTTGTGGAGCGCAGAACTCAGTCCCCTGGGTCCCAAGCAGTCATGGCTATCGCCCAATACATGCGTGCATTCATTATAACCACATATTAAATTAAAAGTTTAATGTCACCCATACCGTAATATCGCGGTTCACCTGGGTCAACCGAACCGAACAGGGCGAACCGAACGGTTCGATAAAATACCGAAAACCGTTGCATCCCTACTATAGACCTAGCAGTCTCACATTGTTACGACGACTTCTATTTTCTAAATCCTCCACACAGTCCCACAGGGTGTTTATGCGCTTGCTGTGTAGCTTGTTGTTTCTCACCAATTGCTGCGTGGTGTCCTCAATGTCAGAAATTGGGCCTTCCACCTTAGTAAGCCGTTCTTGCATGGCGTTTACAGCCTTTTTTAAATTCAGCAGTAGTTTCTTTGATCATTGAAACATCTGACGAAACCATATGCAGTGTGGCGCTAATTTTACTCACTTCAGCCAATAGGGTTTCCAGACTAGCCTTCTTCTCAACTCGTGTTTGGCTAGCACCACTGGAGTCAATGGGAGCAGGCTTCCCACGTGTGGACTTAAAGTATTTTGAGGAAGCCATAGTTTCTATTTCTGTGCTTCAGTTGGTATAATATAACGAAACAAAACGAAACAAAAATTCTTCAAAAATATGAAGAATTTAACAGATTATTTGATATTAATACGTAGGGGCTTCTGGACAGCTTCTAATGTGCGACCATCTTACTCGGCGATCCCACGTGACTCCCATCTTCTCCATTCTCAAACACATCTCTCTCTCTCTCTCTATATATATATATATATATCTCCCTCTCTATCTCTCTCTCAAATTCAAATTCAAAAGGTGCTTTATTGGCATGATAAGGTCACTTACATTGCCAAAGCAGTGTACATGACAAGGTCACTTACATTGCCTCTCTCTCTCTCTGTATTTCCCTCTCTCTCTTTCTCTCTCTTCTCTCTCTCTCTCTCTCTCTCTCTCTCTCTCTCTCTCTCTCTCTCTCTCTCTCTGCCACCAGTGCTAACAGCTTACACAACAACAGCTACAGTCACAGGGTTGGCTGGCTTATGTGGCATGTGTGGCAATGTGTTCTCTCAGCTGTGATGCCCTTCAGAGATGACTGCTCCCTGTGTGTGTGTGTGGGGGGGGGGGAGGATGTGTGTGTGTGTGTGTGTGTGTGTGTGTGTGTGTGTGTATGTCCGGGGCTCCTGAAATGGAGCTAGTGTGTCTTGAGAGGATCAGACACACCTTTGAAAGAGGATTGCCTCTGGAACAATGCTAAATCCCCTCTCTGATGGGGTAGAGGGGGCTGTGACAAGGACTGGAGAATGACTGTTATAATGCTCTCCCTCTCTCTCTCTCTCTCTCTCTCTCTCTCTCTCTCTCTTTCTTTCTCTTTATGTCTCTCACACACTCTGTGTCACGCACACACACACACATGCTTTCTTTTTTTTTCTTTTTGTCATCTTCTGTAACACATTCTCTCTCTCGCCCTCTCTCTCTCTCCCTCTCTCTCTCCCCCTCTCTCTCTCTATCCCTCCCTCTCTCTCTCCCCCCCCCTCTCTGTCTGTTTCTCTCCACATCTCTATCCTCTCTGTCATTCTCACTTTACATGAATGCAAACTCATTGGTGGCCGTTCACTGGCCGTGTGCTGATGACCACGCCAATGCAAATGACTTCAGGAGCTCCGTGTGTGAGTTCAGAGGCCAGTTCTGCTTACCCCTAAAGAACACGTCAGCTTCTCTCTGAAACCCTGCCTGGGACGGGGCCTAGGCAGACTTAAGGCTCTGGCTGGCCCTTGGAGCGCGTCCTCCCCGGGGGGAAGAGCCGATTATATCTGTCTGCTCGGATTACAGATGTTTTCCAGTTGTAATGCGTCTGTGCGGGGCCGCCCCCCTAATGCGCGTCTGTGTGTCATGACTCTCCCCGTCTGCAACATGCGCTGGCGACCCAGAGGTAACAGAGCTAAGCTCTAATCTACACCACTCGCTGAGGAGCCTAATGACCTGAGTCAGGTGTGATAAAGCACCTTCTCTAAGGCGCTCCACTGAGGCCTGCGGTGGAGCTGGTTTGCAGGAGGCAATCTGCAGTGGGTTTGGCCCACCGTGAAGAGTCTGTGGTTAACTACATGGCCTGCTGCGGTCTCTCTCTCTCTCTCTCTCTCTCTCTTCATGTGTCAGTCATCTTCTGTGATGCATTAGTAATGTGACTGACTCATGAAGAGCACATCACCACTGAAAAAAACACAAAGAGAAAGAGAAACATGGGGTGCCAGATATGTGTGAGTCTCAGCAGGTGATGCAATGATGCTCTCAGCATGTGCTTGCTGGTAGCACCTTTCTCTCCCCCCCTCCCTCTCCCTCGCTCCCTTACTCTCTCTCTCTCCCCCTCTCTCTCTCCCTCTCTCTCTCTCCCTCTCCCCCCCTCCCTCCCCCTTCCCCCTCCCTCCCTTTCTCTCTCTCTCTCCCCCTCTCTCTCTCCCTCTCCCATGGGAACCCAACACCATGCTGCAGCCTGTCGTGACACCTGCGGCTCCGGCATCATTTGCAGCACCTTGAGCGTAGCCGTAGCCGTAGCCGTAGCCAGAGCTGTAGCCGGAGCCAGTCCAGAGCGTGACACTTGATCTGGGCTTGAGCTTTCCTCTCACCTTAATTAGTTTGGCCTCCACTCGCTCATGTCACCCACCCATTCTCTGTGTTGATAGAATAGGAAAACACCCAACACACACACACGCAGACACACACACACACGCAGACACACACACACACTTGGTGTGTTGTGCGTCCAGCGAGGGTTCCCCTTGTGAGAGGGGGATGACTGTAGTAGTGGCTCTGATTTGTGATGTTTGGTGGGGGCGACAACAACGGCACAGTGGGAGGAGGTAAGAGGATATGCCTCCCCTGTGTTCCCTCAGCCACTGTGAAATATTTATCAGCTCTCTCTCTCTCGTTAGAGTTTGGACCGCGGTATCAGTCCATGCCTCTGCTCTCTGTATCTCTCACTCGTCTTCCAGCGTTTGTGTTGTTTTGTCCTCTCTTTTTTATACTTGTTTTTTTCTATCAGCTGCAGTCATGTTTCTCTGCACTCTCTTCTCTCTCTCTCTCTCTCTCTCTCTCTCTCTCTCTTTCTCTCTCTCTCTGCACTCACTTCTCTCTCTCTCTCTCTCTCTCTCTCTCTCTCTCTCTCTCTCTCTCTCGCTCTCACTCTCTTCTCTCTCTCTCTCTCTCTCTCTCTCTCTCTCTCTCTCGCCCTCACTTCTCTCTCTCTCTCTCTCTCTCTCTCTCTCTCTCTCTCTCTCTCTCTCTCTCCTGGCCAGGTCACAGTGCATATCCTTAACACATCTCTTCCAATGGAATTCCACTCTGAGCACGCATCAGCCTGAAACCTCACCCTTTCTCTCTCTCAGTCGAATTCTATAATTCTCTCTCACAAACACACATACATGCATACAAACATGCACACACGCACCCACACACAATCTCACACACACACTAGCACACATATCTACACACACACACACACACACATACACACACACACACACACACACACACACACACACACACACACACACACACACACACACACACACACATCTTGGTACTACAAAGACAGTGGGGCACCTGTCCTTGCACTCAAGAACACACAATCGTATGGCTTTTCAGCAATTGTCAAGGAAGTTCAGGTTCAACAACACAAATCATCCTCACTGAAACCAAAGAACCAGGAAGAAACAGAAAGAGCCAGAGAAACAGAGACAGCGAAAGACTCAGAAACAGAGACAGAGAGATATACAGAGAAAGGATGAGCAAAACAGAGAGAGGAAGAGAGAGAGAGTGTGTGTGCGTTTTTGTGTGTCCGTGTGTGTGTGTGTTACATGGCTGTGTCTCACCTTTGTGTCAGTTGGTTTCATCATTCATAATGACACGCACGCAACAACACCACAGATAGACAGATACACACACTCATATTCATATTCATAGTGTCTATCTTAACACACCAGATACACACACTCATATTCATAGTGTCTCTATCTTTACTCACCAGATACACACACTCATATTCAAATTCATAGTGTGTGTCTCTATCTTAACACACCAGATACACACACTCATATTCAAAGTGTCTCTATCTTAACACACCAGATACACACACTCATATTCATAATCATAGTGTATGTGTCTCTATCTAAACACATATTCATATTCAGAGTGTGTCTCTATCTTAACACACCAGATACTCATATTCATATTCATAGTGTGTGTGTCCATCTTAACACACAAGTTAAACACACTCATATTCATATTCATAGTGTGTGTCCATCTTAACACACAAGTTAAACACACTCATATTCATATTCATAGTGTGTGTGTCTCCATCTTAACACACCAGATCTCAGACCCTCAGTTTTCACAAACAAAACGCGCATGCTTCTTCACTCTAAGCATCACACACTTACTGTGTAGTGTATATATATATATATATATATATATATATATATATATATATATATATATATATATATATATATATATATATATATGTGTGTGTGTGTGTGTGTGTGTGTGTGTGTGTGTGTGTGTGTGTGTGTGTGTGTGTGTGTGTGTGTGTGTGTGTGTGTGTGTGAGTTTGACTCAAGAGAAAGAGGGGGACACCTTGGAATGATAGTAGGACATCCATCTGAGACTTTGGATGGCCCAGAGCCACTTCACTCGCCTCCCTCAGATATGATTAAAATCAGGATTAGCATCAGACAGCTGGACAGCATTAGACAGCTGGACAGCAGCACACAGATGAGCCCAGCCATGCTGGAGAGGGACTGTGGCGGACAGGGTCACTGAGGACTGGTGTGCTGCACAAAGGCAGATGGCGTCCTCTTGTGGAACATCAGGGGTAGTGCAGCTCTGAGTCGCACTGTAAGAACTGCAGTGAATACAGAGGGCGTGAGGGCTGGGCCCACATCCATCACTTTCGATTCAGGCTGCAGTATTATAATCAAAATAGATTCATTATATAGAGGATGGAATATGAATAATGTATTCTTCTTTTTTTAAACTTAAGTAATGGTGAGCCATTGATGATAGAGCCAGTGCACCCTTCTACATAGAATGTTGAACACCTTTGTATTCCATGCACTAACATTCTACTGAAATACTTTTGTGATTGTATTAAAGTAAATGGCCAGTTGGCACAAACCCTGATTGCTTTGCGGTTGAAATGGTGTCTGACAGTTATTGCTGTGCTGTATACTACCCCTCCTGTGTAAGCGCTGTGTCATGTCTGTCACTGAGAGAGAGTCACCTCCGACTACAAATACTCTCTTTTTCTGAAGCACCTGAACGGAAGATGCAGAAACAGTTAGTGCTGTGAATGTTCGCGGACTAGAGGAATGTTACATGTGAGGTTTTTAGCACGAGGTACAGCACAGCCTGTGTGAGGTTTTTAGCACGAGGTTCAGCAGCACACGTCTTTCTAGACATGCAGCATTCCTCAGGTGTGTTTGATACGGTGACAGATCAGGTGCCTTATCCTGTCTGATCATGGGAACTTGGTTTCTGTGGCAACCGAGACTGGCCTTGATAGCATCTGGTCCTTCAACACGTGCGCAGGGACAGAAACTCACACAGGCTGTGAACAGAGCTGTTATCTAATGTTCCTTTTTGCTTTGCTTCTTCCTCCAGACGCACAGGATGAATGGAATCTCAAGGCCACCTTTCCTTGCGTAAGTATCTCTTTCTGAGTACCCACTCTGCATAGGCCTTGCACACCAGCCCTTACCTAATTGAAATCTGTTGGCTCTGATTCAGACTGACAGAAATGGTTCAATCATTAACACTTCTTTGATTCGTCTGTCAGGGTTTTTTTTTATATTAAAAACCTGACCAACAAAAAGGGGTCCTCCAAAATCTCATCTCATGAAGCGGAGGTGTCTTGCTTCGCCCTGAAGGGACTTATTTTCCGATAAGGACCTGCGTTCTATACATTATCCCGCTTATTATACGGTTACTTGCCACAACAAAACAAAAAAACAAATACACTTAACACAGTGTGTCTTTTTACAATGTATTTGTTACTATACGTAGTGTTAAAAAGCAGAGAAATAGTTCGCCAAAAACGTTGAACTTCAAAGACGTTGAACATTCTTTAGAACACAGCTGCTCAACCGTCCGCTGAAACTCCATTGATAAGTTAGTGTGGAATACTTGCGGAATGATACGAAAGACGCACAAAACCCGTTGCCATTGACAGCACAGCGGTCATTACATGCAGGTCATTATATGAAAATAAGTACCTGCGAACGTTGGGGATGGCCCATTCAAATCAACGGGGCTTTTTTGGAACGTTCTGAAGAGCCGTATAATAAAGGTTATTAAAAGCCATGGCAATGTTAGAGTAGCCCATTATGTCATGTGCTTATTTAAGCAATAAGCCCTAAGAGGCCGTGGTTTGCGCTGATTTTAGAACAGGTAAGGGGAATTGTTATAAGCAATAAGCCCCAAGAGGCCATGGTTTGCGCTGATTTTAGAAAAGGTAAGGGGAGTTGTTAGGCACGACGCGTAGCGGAGTGCCGTTAAACCCCCTTACCTGTTCTAAAATCAGAACAAACCACGGATTCGCGGGGCTTATTGCTTTTCTAAAACTGTTACTACAAATATTTGATATGGTTTAATAAATAAAGACAATTCAATTTAAGAAACAATAGTTTAATGATAAACCGTCATTCTTCCGCTACTAAAAATTATAGTTCCTAAATAAATCTTTGCCACGCAATCCTTGAAGCAACGCAACAGCCAGATGGAACACTGGGTATGAAATGCGCTATATGAATGCCTTGCCATTCGCTGCGCAGTAATATGGAATGTAATCAGGTCGAATTGTAAGGTTATGCTGGGTTTTACAACGGCTTTTAGCCAATCACAATCAAGGATTTGAACAATCAGTTTTAGAAAGGTTATTAAGCCATGGCAATGTTAGAGTAGCCCATTATGTCACATGCTTATAGGTTATTAAGCCATGGCAATGTTAGAGTAGCCCATTATGTCACATGCTTATAGGTTATTAAGCCATGGCAATGTTAGAGTAGCCCATTATGTCACATGCTTATAGGTTATTAAGCCATGGCAATGTTAGAGTAGCCCATTATGTCACGTGCGTATAGGTTATTACGCCATGTCAATGTTAGAGTAGCCCATTATGTCACATGCTTATAGGTTATTAAGCCATGGCAATGTTAGAGTAGCCCATTATGTCACGTGTGTATAGGTTATTAAGCCATGGCAATGTTAGAGTAGCCCATTATGTCACGTGTGTATAGGTTATTAAGCCATGGCAATGTTAGAGTAGCCCATTATGTCACGTGCGTATAGGTTATTACGCCATGTCAATGTTAGAGTAGCCCATTATGTTACGTGCTTATAGGTTGTTAAGCCATGGCAATGTTAGAGTAGCCCATTATGTCACGTGCTTATAGGTTATTAAGCCATGGCAATGTTAGAGCAGCCCATTATGTCATGTGCTTATAGGTTATTAAGCCATGTCAATGTTAGAGTAGCCCATTATGTCACGTGCGTATAGGTTATTAAGCCATGGCAATGACTCATAGTGGCATGACACACTTGTAGCACTGAGAGCGGGCTGTCAAGACAAATTAAGACAGGAAAAGCCAATCTCCATAACATGTTCGTGGCATTGCTATGACTGCAGGTTCAAGTGAAATGGTCCATTCTTTGATGGTTCTTCTGAAAGGAATGATGTGTTCTGTAATTATTTCCTGTGCTGCTGAAAACTATATGTACATGCTTTAGATTGTTCCTCACTCTCCTCAATGAGTGCCGTGCAGACAGGCTCTAGAGAACGGCCTCAGGCAGAGATAACATGATGATTGTCAATTTAAACAGATGTCGTGTTAAAACAATTGTTAAATTGTGGTGTTAAAACAATTGCTTGAGTGGGGAGATTAAAATGTGTTTTGGATGTGTATGAATGTGATTTAACAAGCTTTCATCCCCCAACAGAGGAGGAGGAAACCCATTTGCTACTGTCCGACTGCGGCCCACCGTCACCAATGACAGATCTGCTCCCATCGTCTGAGTGGAGGTCTGAGGCATGGGCATGGGCAGAAACTGGGTTGGTTGGCACAGCAGACGGACTGTGTTGTCTGTGTTGTTTTGATGGGTAACTGCTGCATCAAATCAGGCTGACACTGTGACCTGGGACTGTTTGAAGTAGATTTATTTATGTACCTTTGAATGAAGTATACATGTCTCTTTTAAATATCTTTTTAAACATCAGTTCTGAAGTTGCCACTAGCGATATAGGCAATTTATGCAACAAAGCAAGATGACAGGATGCTTAATACAAATATCTAAAATTGTACATGTACAATTTCTGCTGTATGTAGATAGACGTTTAGCTTTGTATCTTGATACCTTCCACTGTATCTTCTTGAAATCACTGTTAAGGATATCATGTTGCCATAGGACGAATACTGAATGTATAATACTACATGTGGGGCTGACATCGACTGAATATCCCTCTGATAGTGTTGCCTGTGTTGTTTTGATGATGTGCGTTGTCTGGTGACAATAATAGTTGAAATACCTACTGATATCTATATAACATATGTGGACTCAAGGACAAGAGGCATATGAGCACGTAGTAGCAAGTCAGTATCCTTCTATATGTTCAGGGATTTGTCTGTGTATGGGAAGCAAGGCACTGATAGGAAGCAAAGGTTAGACTGGGACACCAAGCAGACTCAGTCCATGTTCATAACAGAAGATGTTGAATGAAGAGGCTGCGCAGGCCTGGGTGTCTGAGAAGGCTTTGAGAGACTCCCAGGATAGTTTAGGGGATAGATTCAACTTCTATCATGAATGCACAAGCATTACGTATCTTATAAAAAGAGTAGCAGACAGTTCCAATAGAGCCTTTCCATCCTCTGTGAATGTGTCCCTATACATGGACTTAATTACAATCTGGCATCATTTAAGTGTTTCTTTATTTTCATCAGCACTTGTAGTTTCAGTGCCATGGCCCATCTACTGTCTGCTATGTACTGTCTGCTTCCATACAGATTCCACTATTATTCCACTATTCCATTATGATGTGTTTTTGCCCACTGTGGAAGAATAGATTTGGTCACAGTGTAAAACACCTTTGCCTTAACCTCTAATTCACCCCTTTACTTCCATCGGAAACACGGAAAGACATCTTGTGGACGTTTCTACTGTGATTTTCCCTTCATTACATTGACGGCCATTTCAACTTGGCACTTCAGGGAAGCCATTCAGAGGCCTAGTGCAACGCTTTTTTATTTACTCTTGCTGCTGTTGATGATGTGACTTGAGGTTACATACTTGCTCTATGAACATACAAATAAATGTTTTATTTCTGCACACATGGATTCCTTTTTCCTATGTTTAACAAGGTCAGTTTTAAAACAACTTGTGGGGCAATTAAGGATAAAAATAAGTCCAGTATTGAAGTTAAATGCTAAAACCAGCAACCGAAAAATGGCAAAAGAAACTAGAAAATGGCAGTTTGTGAAGTCAGTGTTATACCTGTCTGGATCTCCTGGTCTTTGATGTAGCACCCTATTCAGTGCCTGTAGTCGATTATCTCCTCTGGCTGCCCACTCCAGAACCGCACGGTAGGCCAATCCATTACAGTCACTGAATTTAAAACACTGACTGTACCAACAGCAGAGCATTGTGGGGCAAAATGACTTAAAGTGTGGTTGATTAGCTGTCACCAGAAACCACAACAAAGAGTCCCTGTGGCGATGGTACGACAGTCAGACATGGTTGCCCCCAGCACCCCTGCAGTGGACCAGTGCAACGGTGGAGGCCAGGAAAACAGTCCCTGAGGTCTTGGAATCAAGACCTCCAGCACCACAACAAGCTTGGCAGTCAGCATGAGCTCATGGCACCAGGGGGGGGGGGGACAGCCAGCGCCTGCTGGCCGCCACAATGCAGCAGACCCCTGGGCTGTTGGCAGACCCTCTGGCTTGCAGTAACGATGAAGCGGTGGACTCTCCGGCCAGCTGGGGAGTGCAGCAGTCCCTCTGGCCATCATCAATGGTGCAGACGAGCTCTTTGGTCTGTAGGAATGACACGGAGACCTCTCTGGTCAGCACAAAGGATGCAGATGATGGCAAGAACGATACGGACACCCCTCTAGTTAGCAGCACTGCGGAGGTCCGTGGCCTTGCTGTCTCCATCATAGAGGAGGTGCCCCATCTTCCTCTAAGCCTACACCACATGATCCTGAGAGCACCCGAGGACCACACCCAAGCAGAGAGGCAGGCCTTTTCACAAACACAGCACTCTGACAGGGCACCGATACACTAACAGAAGGCAGAGCTAAACTCAGACATTAAACAACACAGAACACAGAGTAAAGCGATCTCTTCTAAACATTAGATCTCTTCTAAACAGCCTTACACCGCATGTGTAGGGGCCAACTCTCTCTCTTGGTCATATCCTGGACCTTGTCATCACAAAGGGACTCAATATCTCTACAGCCATCAAGGTCTGTGTTCTTTGATGTGTCTAAGTCCCCATTCATTCATAACAGATCTATGACGTGAGAAAGCCAGACACATGATCTCATGAGTGCTCTCTTTACAGTTTTTCTCCATTGCTTTGGCCCAATTCTTGAAACAGAAATTACATTCTCAAAGCTCTAAGTGCATTTGGCAAAATAGCCTACGTATATGGTTCAGCACAACTACATAGATCACCTTCAAAAGGTCATATCTCACCCAAAACAGTTAACCCAAGCTTCAAAACCAAATAATTTTCTCATATGAATATTAATCGCCCCCAAAATGAAAGGTTCCTTTTCGATTGCTGTGGCTTATCTCTCTCGAAAAAAAAAGCCATTTGCCAAAATGACCTAGATGGTTTAGCAAAACACTTGCAAGGCACACCTGCAAAAGGTCATATCTCTACCAAAACAGACAACTCATCAGTCAAAACTAATTCCTTTTCTCATACAAATAGTAAGTGCCCCCAAAATGAAAAGTCCCTTTGGCATCGTTTAAACTCTGCAGGTCAAAACGTTTAGATGTTTTGTCAGTATGGCAGTGGATCATAGAAATATCCCTCATGTGCACATTTCAATCTTGGCTAAGTCCTTTGGCACTGAATGTTTACTGCAGTAGGCGTTTTCTTTCCAGAATACTTTGAGTATCAAACAGAAAAAAATATATAATTCAAGAGTAGCCTACAAGGTAGCACTCATAATGCACTCATACTGCCATGGACATTTTTTTCAGTTATTGCCATACATCGTGGTTACAGTAACAGAAAATGTGTACAGCACAATATACTGTCATCCAATAAGCACATCAAATCTAAAATGATGTATAACCTACACTAACATACATTAAGAAAGTAAAGCAAAGCTGGAGTTTCACTTGTTGTCGTTCTCACTCTCCTGCTCATCCTCACGCTCCTGTCCCTCTGGCCACAGATTTTCATCCACATCACATCTGATGTTCTCCCTTGCTATGCAACGGGGGACGAAATCGTCATGCATGCTGCAACCATCCCCTACACTGATCTGCAGTTACATCATCACAAGCAGCATCCATTGCATGGAGCAGGGACCTCTGGTTTTGAGCCCGATGTTCATAGACCCTCCAACTCCATGCAGAAAAAAACTCCTCGATAGGATTGAGTATTGGGGAGTAAGGTGATAAAAGCGCCATCAGCATTCTTGGATGGGCAGTGAACCACGCCCTGATGCGCAGGCAACGGTGGGAGCTTACATTGTCCCACAGTGACAAATGTAGGCAAGTGAGGCCCTACCAAACCCAAATAAGATCGGAGTGCAGGCGGTCCAAGAACACCCGGAGCTTCTGGGTATTGTATGGGCCAAGACTGTGAATGTGGGTGACTACACCATTCTCTGAAATTGCACCACACATGGTGATGTTGCCCCCGCGCCGGCCTTGGACAGCCACCGTTGCTCCTCTTCTTCTTCCTCCTCTTCCTCGAACAGGCAGTTGCCCATGGTTGTTTCCCTGGCCAGGTGCTTCCATGTTCATAAATTGTACTGAACTTGGTCAAGCTCTAGATATTTGATGGAAGCATTTATACTCCTGGATAGGACCTGTCAGCTTACTAAACTTACTGTGTGACTGGTGATCGGATGTGTGAATCTCCCCCTTGATTAGTAAAGTGCTAGTAGCACCTGAAAATTAAGCTGTTGATCCAAGAGATCCATATTAGAGAATAGCATGTTTTTCATGGTATTAAGTGCCTGAAAGATTTTGACAGTGGAGTGAACTATTGTGCAGGTGATGATGTACAGAAGGAAATGATGCCAACATGTTTTGCAGAGAACAACGACTTGACTGAGAAGCAACAGTCAGTTTAGACCAACAAGATAAATTAAATTGTTAATTGGGTTAGCGGAAGGCAATTGAACCTAACCATTATCAAAGATGTACTACATTGCACATTGTACTGCAATCTGTAGGCAATTGTACTTGTCATTTACAAGGATGTGCTAATACAATTGCAATTTGATTAAAGGAATGAGAAATTCAAATCGGTTGTGAACAAGTGCCCAGTGGTTTGGAGGTTTGCACGTTTAAGAATGTCATTTCTGTTTTGTGAAATGATCCAAAGCAATGGAGAAAAACTGTAAGCAGGCACTTTCAACAACCTTAAGTTGCCTAATTTGTTGCAACTGATTGCAACATTATAACGGAAAGGAAAGAAAATAGCTTCTTGAATGTATATATTGCAACCCAACAATTAGAGAAAGCCTTTCCCTAAGAATGTTTGTGTCTTGCTACCACTTTGTAAAGGGACGTTTGAGTTGAATTCCAACACAGACTGACTGCAGTGGTATTCTTTTCGGATTGAACATGACTGTCTGTCTAGATCAGACATACAGTAGAACACGCTTTTAAAAAGAAAGGTCACTTTGGAGTCTACTCGTTGCACTCATATACTGTAATTTACAGTATTTCTCTCATATAAAAAAGTGTGGACTGATCATGATGGCATGCACTGGCGTGTTCTGAAGGAGACTGAGGGGGAATTTAAAATACCCTTTCATTTATCTTTACAATAAGCAAGTCTTCCACACACACACATACATACATACAGAGGGAAATGAGGAGAGGGAAACAAGCAACATAAAAATAATACATTTTTCAACTCATACATGATTAACATTACAGTTTTTATAGCAAAATCAAACAAAAATCATGTGCATTGAAACTCCTCTGGCATGCGGCTGTGGCATGACTTAAAAACAACTTTATTGCAACTTAAGTTTATATTTGTAGCCATCTCTCTGAGGCCAGCAGAGCCTAAGCACAGCAAGGCTGTGCAGTTTACCTGAAGGCTGCATATACCATATACATACAGACAGACAAAACATTATCAGAAAGCATCATCCATTTCATACAAAAAGCAGTGTTCATCCCAATGCTAAATGTGAAATCAGTGCAGTGCAAGGATTAATATGGCCCCCGAAAGAGAAGAAACAGGCAAGAACCGCTGTCTCTGAACAAAAACTATATATCTGTATAAACTTGGTGCAGTTATTTTTCGTGATAAACAGCATCTAAACAAGCAAACTGACTTGTAAAAAAGGACTGTTGATGAGAGAGAACCAACTCTGGAGCAGTCATCAAATCAGTTTATGAGGATCCCCAGATAAAAAATACGATTAAGATAAAATGGCCTCAGGGAAGGGATGACAGAGAGAGAGAGAGGGGGGGGGGGAGAGAGAGAGAAAGAGAAGAACAGCAGGTATACTTCTCTAGGGTGGATTGAGTGATTGTTTAAAGTGTACACCATTTTGGCCAGAAGTCTTCCGTACAACAGGAGACGTATGATTGGAACAGCTCCTTGTTCCCTCCTCCGAGAATGCACTGACCAGCGGCACGGGTTCAGATCACTGCATCGCCCAGAGTGACCTGCATTGTTTAAAAACAACGGACGTCATGATGGTCTTCATCTAACTCTGCTTCTCCTGCTTTAGTCAGTCCAGTGTGGTGCGACAGCAAGAGTCCTCCTCCATCTGTGTGCTAGTCCAATGGAGAGCTTTAGGTGGGGGGGGGGGGGGGGGGGGGGAGGGGTTACTGTGCTGCTGATGGGAGCGTAAGATCTTCAGCTCCAGCCGCACGTCACACTCTGACTCAGTAAAGGCACCAATGATTAAATGAAAGAGGTCTGGATTGGGGCAGCTAATCACGGAGTCGTCAATAATTAACATTGTCTCGTTACGTAAAAATTAACAATAAAGTTATCACATGCATCTTAAAAAATACGATTCTCATTATCAATACACTTTTTTTTATGCATTACTGGTGTGCAAATATGATTGATGAAAGATGGATAAAAGCATTGGCATGAGAAGCCAGGACTGGGCCGCCGTCTCCGCCGCTGCCTGATGGCCACCGCTCCGTTTGGTCCTCGGGGGCTCTACCCAAAGGTGGCGCCACAGTTGGGGCACCTCCGCTGGCGCAGGGCGAGGCAGAAGAGGATGCCGATGGGGAAGAAGAAGATGGCACACAGGATACCCAGACAGGTGAAGTCGTCCTCAAGCACCCCAACCCTGAGGAGGAGGCACATGCGCTCTCATTTCTGCTAGCTTGAAACATTAAAGCAAATGTATGCAGGAATTGACCCCTTTTGTATGTTTCATACAGGCGGCTAGTTTTGGAATCACCTTTAAATTAATTTTGATGGTATTATGGTCATGCGATGGACAGATACATACACCTGTTATTTCCTCAGGACACTACCTTGTACTGAGGACCACCACACACAACCACAAGAAAAGCTTTCACTGCATGACATCAACAACTACCTCACCAAGAGACACCAGGTAGTTAATATGCTAGCAAGGTGTTAGCGGTGCCCACTGTGCTGTTGTTGGTAATTAGCTCACTAGTTTGATCCTTGAACTCCTAACTGCTGCTTTAATGGAGCAGTCTGAGCTTTTATTTATTTTTGACAGCTAAATGGACACCATGACGTGATTAACTGTGAACAGCAGTGCTGCATGCTGATACAGCAAAGAGAATGGGAGTGAATTAAAGAGAGATGTCAATTAAAGCTAACGAGTCTTGTGAAATAAATGCGATACATTGTGATGACAGGCCCTACATGTTAGCATAATAATGTGAGTATTCTGTTATCTAAATACGTTTTGTAAAGTATTTTGGAGTACTGTGTTCCATTGGAGTGTGCAGGATGCAAGGGACCAAAAGGCTTCTCAGTTTTAAGGCCACTGGCTCAGATGGAATGACCCAACAATGGAAAAAAAAAAAACATTTTTAGAAGGCATATGGCAAATTTGACAAGACTGGAAATGTGTTGGACTATTCTGTTAAGACTTCAGTTAAGTAGGGTGACCAGACGTCCTCTTTTCCCCGGACATGTCCTCTTTTCAAGACCTAAAAAATGCATCCGGTAGGGATTCCCAAATGGAATGTAGAGAGAACCATCATTGGGCGACCGCCCTCTCAGTGTTGCGAGATGCACGATAATTATCCTCCAAAGACGATCATTTTGACCATTTGGTACGATACTTCGCCATTTCCAATCTGGCTACACTGAACACCTTGCCGCTTCCACTAGTAACTAGTATCTTTTTCCACATGCAGATGTCATGTGCTGTTGTAAACAATGCAACTAGTACTACTTGCAATGTTTACAACAGCAAATTACACAGATGTCATGTGCTGTTGTAAACATGGCAACTTGTGACTAGTTGCATTGTTTACAACAGCACATGACATCTGCATGTGGAAAAGATGGCAAAACCTCATCACGGGGGGAGTGGGCGGGGTCATCTGTATGCGAAAAAAGATGGCAAAACATTGTCGGAGGGGGGGGGGGGGGGGGGGGTCATCTGTTGGCTATACACTGCCACGCCCCCTCCCCCACAACGAAGTGTCCTCTTTTTCTCAAACTCAAATATGGTCACCCTAAGTTGAGGCTCCCACGAAAAGCAATAGAATATCACACCAAAACATTTGTTTTAAGGTCTTCTTTTAAGGATATCTTTTCATTTCTGTTGGATACTGATACTGCTTTGACCACATCTTCTCACACTAAATGTAGATGTAGTAGAGCTCATTATAAATGTTTCTTATTCTTTTTAATGGGTGTGGATAGTACAAGGGTGCCTTGAACCACAATCCCACTTCTATGGAATCTTCCGAATTAAAAATATACTCACTGAGGTACACGCTTGCTATATCCGGTAAGCAGTGCTATGAAGTTCAGCTAATGAGAAGAATGGCTTCAAATCCACACTTTGATAGAATATTTTACTTCTGTCCTCCTACCACACACAAAATGGGACTCTATAGAAATCTGACTCCCTTTTGAGATGGCAAATTGATATATAAAACAAGACATGTGAATGCTCTACCGCAATGAGGGGGAAAGGGAAAGCCAACTGATTTATGTTGGTAACTAATGCAATAAATCACTTTTCCCAGTTGAAGTAGAGGCATATACTATACTGTACTAAACTATACTATACTGTTCTAACAAATGCGAGCTGACTCTGATATCTTTTGGAGGCATGATGTTTCAAAACTCCAGAATTTTGACCCAGTGAACAGTCCAGCCGTCACATGGTTCTCCTAACCTCACTAGGAATGATGATGACTGCTAACCACAGCTTTCCAAAGAAACAGACTCAGCATTTCATGAAGCAAGGCAACTTCCACAATAATTTAACAGAAAGTAATGTGAACTATCTGACCTTTTAAACCTTAATGTCTAAAAACCAGTCATGCAAAAGCAACATCAGGGAAACTTTGTGGACGGTAATAGCACAAGCTCTTTCTGTTTCCGCAACACGTGGTTTTACACAGGAAGTAAGCCATCCGTAACAAGTTCTCATCTGACACAACAGTTGGCTGCGGTGTATATCAGTAAGACAGTGACTCAGTAAAGATGAATGCAGCAAAAAGTCCTCAGTAATAGGACGGTGGCATAGTCATGCAACATGTGTCATGTAGCTTTACAAGTCACAGATAGTGTCTGGATACACTGAAAGCATCAGTTGTTTGTGGGGCTTCCTGGAAATTCAGTAAACCTTTAACAAGCACAATATATATAACCATCTCTACCTATAGAGAAAGTTCCTTTGGGATGCTTGTGTGTTCAACATGTTTTGTTGGTTTTGTAGGTGTTATGACATGTTCTAATAAAGGTTTATAATAACCGAATCCTGTAAACTCTGATACTAAAACAAGCACCTCCAATTCCAAGTCTAGTTGGCCTTAATGAAATCAAAACCTTGAACAATAATAGAAGTCCACTGACATCAACATTTTAAAGATTAAAAACAGATTTAATTGTTTACCTCACCACATGGAATGTAGGCCATTTAATGATACATCTATTTAATTGTATAATACCGTTGTTCAGTAGAATTTTTCTTTTACGGTTTTTCTATTTTATTTGGTCAATTTAATCTGTGAATATATTTGTATTTCAAGACATAGGAGAACAATACATACTTCTCTGTACAACTATGTAACAACAAACCATTATCCATGTTTCTTATAAAGTGAACATGAGGAGTTCCACTTGTCTCTTATATCAACAAGTACAATCTTTACCATAATCAGAAATCATCACTTGTAGTTGGACTTCAAAGGATTTATTAACGTCTAAATTTAAGGAAGCTCTGCTTCTGCTGGCTAGCTTCTCTGCAATACCTAACTTGACAACATATTAGCATGAGCCACAAGGTGTGTGTGTGCTTATTTTTTATTTTTCAAGCAAGTTATCATCGTGCCCTATGTCCTTTAAGCTGGTGTGGAATCAGGCTGGTGAGAAGCTGTTCCTCTGGTGGGTAGACTTACCTGCAAGCCGGACAACCCCCTACCACAACCACTGAGGGCTGGATGATGGTGTAAGTGTTTGTGTAGTTTGGCTGCTGCGCCACGGCTGGCATCTGGCCTGGTAGAGCTGGATAAGCTACAATCAGAAAGGGAAGAGCGGTCAAAGACCTGGGGTACATCTGTCAGACCAATCCTAAAGACTCGCTGAACTCTGCTTTGTATTCGATACATTTACATCGTGCCGCAACGGCTCAGGGGTCTAACTAGTGTCTCGTCATCAATGAAAATACACTGCGAGAATTTAGAGTGAAAGTGAGGAACTCAAGACAATTAAACAACTTAATACCGCTACCTGTCAATTCAGTACATACTGTATGTGTCTAGTTCCAAAGGCCAAAAGTCGTGAGAGATACAGACAGCCATACAGGCGACGTTTAAAGAAGATAGCCTACCTTCAATCTCCCTGTAGCTGTAGTAGCTTACGTTTTTAATGTGTGTGTGTTTTTTTTTTTTATCCCTACGCAATACTCAACTTTGACTGTACTTTTATATCAACTGACTATAACTTGTATTTGACTAAGGGCGCCCCCTGGCAGAGTAGGCCTTAAAAGGTATCAATCATATTTACTGTACTGAGCAAAGTTCAAAGCAATAGCCTACTTGGAGTTACATTTATCACTAATTTTTCCCCATCCTTCTAAATGCCTGTAATATGTTAAAGCATTCATAACGATGAGTACAGTTTAACACATTAAGCTTCGTCCATTCCTCGTTCAAAACCAATAAAACAGAGAGGGAGAAAGTACACTTGCCTTGTCCATCGGGATAGTGATAGGGCGGCGGTGGCTGCTGAAATCCAGGAGGTGGCGGGCCAGTCGCTGGGATAGCGCCGTAATTTTGCTGTTGACCATACGCCCCCGAGACGGTGTTGTAGGCTGGGGGCTTGTCTTGCAGAAGGGGTTTGTTATCCATATCTGACATGGGGTGTTAACGCTTTAAGATTTTCTGTATCTGATTTCTCAGCTGCCTGCACTCTCACCTTGATTTTTGGTTGGCTTCCCCTGGGCGTCATACAACCTCAAAAGTGCCTGAGCGCGACTAACAGAGTAACAGCGAGTGACAAAACAAACACAACGCGACCAAGAAACTAGAAACTTCACAACTCGCCATGCGCCAAGTCGGTAATATCCCCCAAACCCATCACCACTTGGTCTAATTAAGACGACTTCTTGTTAAGACTGGATACAATTTAAATGAACACCATTTCGATTACCAACTCATCTCTGGTCCACTAACCTTCAAAGTTGTTTACGTAAACTCCTTTAAAAACTCAAAATCGTTTTCCTGCTATCGGGTCTGTCACAAGACAAAAATCATGTGATGCGCTGGGCGTCTACAAAGCGCTGCGCTTCTTAAAGCGACATACCTCTTTTACTACCGCAGACAGAAGCTGCAACCCGTTAAAGGGTCACTTGACGCAGATTTGTAAGGTGGCGGTCGATATTATTATTGTGATCTGCCACATATTGGGATCTGCCACATGTGCTTGATTATCAATAACGTTAACTGAATAAAAACTCAAATAACAATTGGACTGACAGAGGGAACCACAGAGATTGCACAAATTACACTTTAAACTAGATTTCGGTGCTCATAACACTGTTTACGCACAAAATCAGAAAGGGGCCGCTCGTAGGCTTTCCTATAGAATAGCCCAAATGTATGTCTAAATAATATCCCAACTTGAAACCTCGAAATCTATCAATAGCCTAGCCTACCTGTTGGGAAAATGTTAATGAGATGTTCTATCGTGTTTTGCAGTTCAACACCCTGGATATTTTATCCTTTTGCTACGGTCACATTTCAGTGAACTACTGTTTGGTTCTACGTTTTAAATTATTGAAATTGCGCATTATAAATATTTCAACATGTAAATATGCCCGTTAAACAGCTGTAGCAGACGGGGTAAAACGCCCCAATTTAAAGGGATTGTCCAATCAGTGACGAGGATGCAAAGCCTTTATGGCAAAACAGCCAATCCGTGATAAATACCCCAACTTCCTGTCGTGGATTTGGACTCAGTATAGCCTATTCCCCACAATGGGAATAAACTGTAGCTTAGAGACAGAAAAGGGTGCTTTAAGTATTTTTGTCTGCTTTATCCGAGAGGACATTCTGTGCAAGTTACTAATCCCACCACATTTATGCTATGACCTCTGATATCCTTTAATAGTGCCTTCTCTTTGCTGCTTGATGTAGGCTATTAGCGGGCACAATTGGAGTTCACACAGTTACCAAACTGCAGAGGTGAGTTATATTCACAGTAGTTTGTTCAGGATGCAGTTTTTACATTGTAATATAGTCACAAGTTTATTTCAGTGTAATTGGGGAACGCATTGGAAAGGCTATTGTCATGTTCAGGAATTATTTAAAGGTTTTGAAGCCTAATTCCTTCCACATAGGTGTCCAATGTCATGGATGCACTGCCGCCACGATTGTCAAGTATCCTGTTAGAGCGGTTGCCCGACATAATAGTGCTAGTGAATACATTTACAGCAGTTCCATCAGCTGTTCCGTTATAGCTAGAGAATAAACTGCTCATTCCGGGTTACAAGGGGAACTTCATCTAGCTAAACCTGGACATTAAGTGTTGCCCTTCGTCATCAAACAAATGACATCAGCATCAGCTGATGTAAAACCACATTACTTATTGCGTTCAGTCTTTAGCTAAATCGTCTGATGAGATGTCTGTGCGTGCTTTGTAACATAAAATATATTTGCCCGTATGTGACTTGCTTTTATAATCTGCAAGGAAAGTGCTTCGACTGGAGTTCTGTCGCTAGGGAGCCTTCTGCCCTAGGTCCCCATGATGAGCAGTTCCCTGTTATGGGCAGTGGATGTGTATGGACGAGTGTACTCCCTGTCCAACGCTGGAGGGCGCTGGGAGCGGTCCAAGGACAAAGTGCTGGAACTGAAACGAGTAACGGCTGTCAAACAGTGCTGCTGGGGCATTGGGTGCGACAGTCAGCTTTACCTCAATGTAAACCCAAGCGATGTGGCAATACGTTACCAAGAAGAGACATATGAAAACCAGGTGATTTGTCAAAACTGATGCTAAACATTCCACATCATCAAAAATAAGCATTTAAAAGCAACAGCATATAGATGCATGCATGAGTGTGTCTTTGTTTACATAACCCTTTCATTCCTTTTGTGATAAATACCCCAACTTCCTGTCGTTGTCTTTGGTGACAACAGCGTTGGAATCCCTTGGATGGCTTCACGGATGCAATGCTGCCCACAGACCGATGGTCATGGACAGACGAGGCAGGCCTGAACCCTCAGCCTCTCCACAGCTTCCAGCTGCCCCAGCTGCCCTCTGAGAGCTGGGAGTGGGAGGGGGACTGGTTTGTGCACGATGAGAGCTTCGGAAGACCATCTACCAACACCGGGGTGTGTCTGACTGTCAATCATTAATTCTAGGGTGACTTGACTCTATCATCTACCACACCTAAAAAGTTAATTATAATTTGTTTGTTGGTGCGGGGGACACCATTAAAAAGGTTATCAGATTCACAATTGAAGTCCTTGATTAGAATCCATTACACTTGTTCATCAAATTCGGGGAAATTCTCTTCATGTTCTTAAAGCTGTCTGTCCAGCTAAAAATAAAGCTCTGTGTTTGTGCACAGTCCTGGCTCTGTAAGTTGGAAACAAACAAAGAGGCTAAGACTGAGACATTCATTATTCCAGCTAATCAATGTGTTGCTTTAGGAGCACAGAAGGAAGGGATGTAAGTTGATTGAATGGGCCAGAATTGAGGACTGCACCTGAGCTGTGTGTTTAGTTAGGCCTCAAGTCGTGGACAAGGGAAGATTATTACTTAATATATCTGCCTGTTGTGCATTTCCAGGGCTGGGAGTACGCTGTGGACTTTCCCGCCAGCTTTAGCAAGGACAAAAAGTGGAACTCATGTGTCCGTCGCAGACGATGGCTTCGGAACAGACGCTACAAAGCCTTGGGCTTGTGGTCTAAGGTAGGCATCTCTGAAATACCTCTGGGAACCGAACAGGTCCTTCAACTAACAGGACCGCCTACTGAAATGTTGAAAATGAAGTCCAAAACGAATAATATAATGTTTTTACAAAAGAGGTTAGGTACTCTGTTTATTCTCTTTGTTTTCTTGTTCTGTAGGTAGTTATGGATGATGACGTTGTTGGTTCTTTTCAGATTCCTCTGGATCGAGGTTGGCCCCCTCCACAGCCCTTCACTGACATCAGCTGTGGCGGTCACCTGATGGGCAACAGCAGTGAGAAGCACCTTTACCTCTGGGCTGTGTCCCAGCAGGGGAGGGTATGTGACTACAGTACCCATCATGCATCTCACCTAACAAGACATCCGTGACATCAGCTCAAGACTGAACATTAAAATAGGTCACTGCAAAATCTATGTTAACAGTAGGTTGTTGTGAGTCTGACTTGATTGAACTGATACTGACTCTAAAGACTTGGGTGCACCTTGAATATTATGCCACTAGGGATCAGTATAGCACTGTGTGCCAGGAGTGTCACATGGACTAGATTCGGGAGGAGAAGGTATACAGGCATTAGTATAAGGAAGGCCTCTTCTAATGCGCAGAATAATAACTCTCTTAACGTTAGTAGTCAAAGGACTCATTAATCATTTGTTCACTATACCTATCCTCTCAAAAGGTCTAACAGGCTCCAAATCTCCAAATATTTTGACCCACGAATCGCAGTTGTTAAGTTGCTGAATTCTGTTAAAGTAAATTAAGTTTTTGCAGTTTACGTGTGATTTTTCTTTCATCCTATTTTTTAGTGAGCAACCATTTTAGTTTGTAATTAGTGTCTTCAAGACGTCTCAAGTTCTGCTGAACTGAAACTCAACACCTAAAGTAATGTCAGGAATTTCTCAGTTTATGTTTGGTGTTCAAGTGATTTGTGTAAGGTTTAAGAACTGTGAATCACTTACATCATTACATATGCCTGTGCGTGTGTGTATGTGTGCGTGTTCATGTGTGTCTGTACATTATACAGATATGAAATGTTGTTGTTTTTTATTCTATTGAGAAATGATCTTGACCCTTTCTGAGCTGCTGTAGTTCAGACACTGGAGTGCACATGAGGTGTGAGATAACTGTTTGGAGTGTAAAGTAGGAGAGAGATGACTGTTGGGCTCTTGGGGGGAAATACAGGTGTGGTTCCGCAGTGGCATCCAGCACCTAAGACCAGAGGGCTGTCGCTGGGAGGAAGTGGCAGTCCCTGGTGAGGTTGCCCAGATGAGCTGTGGCCCTGGAGACCTACTGTGGACAGTATTATGGGATGGCCAGTTTCTCGTCCGAACGGGTGTCAGCTGTGAACATCCCAAAGGTCTGTATAGGCATACATATGGAAATACAAATGTATTCATGCTGCAGTGGTAACTGGTGTACTCACACATTAACAAACTTTCTCACCAGGACACGCACTCGCACACACAAATACACCTGTATAAACTCAAACAATCATACACATTTACAAACTTCCTCACCAGGAAACACACTCACACACACAAATACACCTGTATATACTCAAACAATTATTATGTTTCACACCATCAGTAGCCTAGATTATCTTAAAAAAAAAAAAAAAAATTGACGTACAACCTTGTGAGAATCCATTTTCTGCCTCAAAGGATCCTCTTGGACAGTGGTGGAGCCCCCTATGAAGAATATGGGGGCTGCCAATGTGTCTGTGGGAGTGAACGTGGTGTGGGCCGTCACCAAAGACAACAAGGTAAGACATTTGGCTTACTCTGTGAAACAATAACGTGATTCAGCTAAATGACTCAGTAAATGGGATCTTCTCCAGAGGCACTTGAGGACCCTAAGGAAGTGTTGTTATTAGTAGGGTAGTGTATATTATTTGGGCATACTCTGTTGTTTTAATACTGATAGCCAGGTCTCAAGACCCAGAACTCTCATCATCCCTGATGCAGTTTTTGTTGGTTTGCAAATTGTCCTGAAAGTGTTATTTGGGGTGGTATTCTAGGTTTCAGATAATATCATGGTGAAATTGTCCATATTCTGAACCATGGTGAGAAAGTCAGTGTGATAAACGTGTAGTTAAAGGTTGAATTACTGGTTTTCTGAAACGTTGGAAAATGCTCTGAAAGTTTTACCATTATAATGACTGCTGCCTTCTACTTGTGGCTGGGGTTAGGTATGGTTCAGGAGGGGTGTGAACTCCCATAATCCCTGTGGATCGCGGTGGATAAACATATCAGGAGAGATGGTGATGTTAAGCATGGGGCCTAATGACCAGGTGAGTTTCGTTTGAAACATATCTTCAAAAACACACAAGAACTGTGTTAAAAGGTTTCTCTTTGGTTGGGTGCCCAGCCGGCTCCAGCCAGACTGCTGCTGTTGCTTCCTTGAGGATTTGAACAGCATTTGATCTGTCACACAATGTGGGTCAGGACCATCATGTTTCAGCTCGAGCACTAACTGACTCACTGGATGTCTTGCCCATCTTATTTATACCGCCTGGCCATCCTCGCCATGTACATAAAGATCATCGCTGCACCCCTCCTCCCCCCACTCCCCCGGCTGCTTCTCGGCTTCTCATTAGCAAAGCTTTAGTTGGCCGAATCACATTTCCCTCAGTGTTCCTTTCAGAGTTCTGCTCGGGGGGGGGCTGCATGGGACACTTGCTGCTGAGTCTAAGGGGGCAAAATTGTCAGCAATGTGGCCATCAAGCCTCCCACCTCAACTCCTTAATCTCTCGCTCTCCCGCTGTCAGCCACACTCAGATGCACATACTCTCTCACACACACATACACACACACACACTCTCAATCACACATACACTCAATCACTCACACACACACACACGTATGCGCACTCTTGACCCCCTCTGATCTGAAATGAGAGCCCCGTTGTGCTCCACAGATGGCTTCCATCCACTGCTGTCCATGGCGTGGCCCAGCCATATATATCCTAACGCTGTACTCTGCACTCTGGCAAGGCCAGCAGGATCACATCCAATTTAAATTTGGCTGTCACTCTCTGTGCCATATTATGCATTTCATTCCTTAAATGACTGGATGAGTCGCTTTGAAAGAGCCCACTGTTCCAATATTAGTGTTGAGTCTGTTTTAATTACATGTATTTAGACCATAACTGGTCAAAATCATGACTTTGTACATGCATAGAGTTAAAAAGTCAAATGAGGCAGAGATGCATGGCAGTACACGTGGGCTGATTGAGTTAGAATCCTTGTTGTAGCTTTACAAAGTACTCGACTTAAACAGTGTAGTTGTTTTAATTACAAAATCATTTACTTTAAGAGTCCGAGGCCAACTTGGGTTTACAGATATGCTGAAGCCCAACTCTGGTGTCCTAGACTGTGTTGGCCTGTTAGCCTGCACCATGTATGGAGGTGGTTCCTCAGACCGAGAGATGGTGGTGATGTGCAGATTCTCCCTCCGTGTCCTGAGCCATCGCTTAATACATGAGCAGTTCTTACCCCCAGCCTCAGCATCTTTCACACTAAGCTTCAGGGCAGAATGGATGACGATAAGCCGCACCGAGTTACCAAATCTCTCATCTCAAACAACCCCAGGCTGCCCCTACTCCCTCACCCCCCTCCCCCAACCATAGTAAGGGGAGCTACTTATTGGAGCAGCACTATTTGTGCTTTATGACCGGATGGAATGGAGACACCTGAGAAGCAGTATGGATTTGGTTGTGCAAGCTGAGGCTGTGTCTGCACATTTCAGGTGTGGGGCATCGGGAGCGAGGACCGTACCATCTATTTCCGACAAGGGGTGACTGCCAGCCAGGTGACTGGGACTAGCTGGATTCCAGTACACGCCCAGTGGGACAGCTCAGGACCAGCCAAGGGCCACCCAAGGTCAGTCAGTCAGTCAGTGCGCCGAGGCCTGCCCACTGTGGTGCCACAGCTGCTCTTGACTGCTGAGCAGAAGATGAGATTAGGTTTCAGTGTGACAGAGTTGGGCCGCTGTGGGAGAAGATCTCTTGTTCAACACTGAGACCATCTCAGCATTGATACTGATTGTGGATCAGTAAGGAAAATCCACAGATTCTAAATGAATTTACTTAGGAGTATTGTACTATTTCTTACCAGCAGATAGCACCCTGTTATAGGTACTCACAGTGGTACTTCCCCTTGTGCTCCCATGGTTGCTATGATAAGTGGTATTGTTTTGGTCTTTGTTTACCTCTCTTCTCTGTCCATCCTCTACAGCCATGAATACAGGGGGAGGATGACGGACTCTTCCCAGGGCTCCGTGCTGGGCCTGGAGGAGTCTCTGGGAGGACCGAACTGTCCCATCCCTAAAGCAACCATCCCAAAGATCACCAGCGACAGCTTCATCTCTGCTCTGGTGTCGGACCGCGAGTGCACCATCAGACCTGTGGGCAGCAAGCTGCTACCCCCTGTGCCTGCAGAGGACCGGGACCAGGACCAGGCCCAGAACCAGGAGGCTGACGGTGGGGATGAAGAGGTCCTTTCTTCCCTGGGCGAGATTCCTTCCAAGGCAACTGGTGTGGACCCATGGAGCAACGTGGATCTGGAGGAAGAGGCCAAGGGCAAGCCTCCTGCTGGCCAAGGAGAAGCTGCTGCCCAGCGGGCCTCTGTGGCTACTTACCCCCTGGAGCTGCCGGAGGTGGAGGAGAGGCCGCCCTGGGCCTGGGTCAGTGGGGGAGGCTGTGTTTTCACCTCTGACTCCAGGATTGGCTGGCTGGAGTCCTCAGAAGATAGTAAGACATTACAATGGCATTTACACAGATTCAACAGGCCCTTCCATAATAGATCCGATCAATCAATCCGAACACATACACACACACATACACACACACACACACACACACACACACACACACACACACACACACACACACACACACACACACACACTAATTTTGTGTCTTTCTCTTTTTTCTCCTCCCACAGAGACCTGTTCTCTCTCGCTGGCAATCACTCCAGCACATGCATCAGCCGACAAAAAGAAGGAGGCGTCAGAGGAACAGATCTTTGAAAAGGTACCAAGAAACCTCCATCCAAGGTCTGACCACACAGCCACTCTTAAGGTTGTACACATTCACTGAAATTGTGTGGGTTTTTTGTTTTCTTTCTCTCTGTCTTGGCGCAGTTGGTGAGTGTCGCCAAAGGACGCCTGCGCTGGTGGAGAGATTGGCAGCCCCACCAGTGGGAGGAGGTTTGCATCGCTCTGGAGCAGGCCAGAACTGAGCGGGGCCGCAGAGAAGACATCCTCTATCTCTACTACAAACACAACAACGACAAAAAGGTAGAAGTCCCCACAAAAGTATGTAAACCGAATGTGTGGAAATAGTTTAATTGTAGTCATATGTTATTGCTGAGATTGACATTTTCTCCTGGCAATGTGGCAGAATATTCAGATATTTGGCATAGAAGTTCAGTGGAGGTGAATGGCACAAGTGTAGCAATACATATCTCTCTTTCTGTCTCAGTTCCTCTGTACTCCCATGAGTGACGTGACAGCCCTGGTCCCCGAGATCAGGGACTCCCTGTACTGCTTTGCCATCTACACCTCAGAGAGGACCAGACAGAGGTGGCCACTAGTGCTCTCCACACTGACCCAGCAAGACCTGCAGAAATGGGTACTTCCCTTGTTCTATAGTGTTGAGCTCACCGCTATGTAGCCAAATTTATCAAAATACAATTTGCTTCTAAAAAAGTATATATAGGTGTATTTGTAATGTATTTGTGTCATATTATAAAACTTCTCATATCCCCCTCTTGTAGCTGTCTCTTCTGGGTGAGTCCTGCTGCCACAGCAAGGCCATTGTGGGTGCGCCGTCAGAACAAGCCCTTTGGGCGGTGACGTCCAAGGGAGACATCATGTTGCATGAGCCTTCCCCCAGCCTGGAGGCTCCAACATCAAGCCCAGCCTGTGACCACATGTGCGTCTCTCAGAGTCTTCTTCACTCTCTCCCCTCTCCTGTACTCTCTGCATGTAGAGCTGGGTGACACATTCACACTAGTATCCATATAAGCCTGTTTAATCTGGTGATGGTGCCTCTCCTCGCTGCATGTACATACCAATACTTTGCCATTGGCAAGGCCAAGACAGCATATAGTACATCTTCACTTTTCGAGACAAATGAAAGCAGACAACCTTCCAGCCACTTTCTTTAGTTGTGCTTTCCTGTTATGTGTTACTTGTACATTTTTCATGATCATGATTGGTGGCATGTTCCTGTGGCATGGCTGAGACCGCCCACCAATCCGTGCGTCTGTCTCTGTCTGTCTGTCTGTCTGTGTCTCTGTCTGTCTGTGTGTCTGTGCCATGGTGCAGGTTCTGGTATCAGGTCCCAGGCCACCTGCACACGGTGGAGTGTAATAGTCTGGGTGTGGTGTGGGGCATTGGCTATGATGGCACAGCTTGGGTCTACACGGGTCACAGGGGCGGCTCCATGGATGGTAAAGGATCTTTTCTCCAGCCTGTTTAACCCCCCCACCCCCTCCCCCTGATCCTCAGCGCTGCTTACTAACCCTGCTCCACTGATGACCTCTGAGCTTTAACCTCTACCCTGTGCACCATCTCCTCTGCCCCCTAGTTAATACTCCCCCCATCTCAGTCGTCTGTCCTTCAAATGTCCACATGTTCCCAACTGTTCCTTTAAACATCCATCAAGTGTGCCTGTGTTAAACATGGACTCCATCTTTCCAGCCGACAGCAGGGATCATCAGCGCCCGCTGGCAGACGTCAGGAGCATATTCATCTACGAGAATCAGCGCTGGAACCCCCTGGCAGGATACACAGACAAGTATGTGTCTCTCTCTCTTCCTTTCTCTCTCTTCCTTTCTCTGTCTCTCTCTTCCTCTCTCTATCTCTTTCTCTCACTCTCTCTCTCTCTCACCCCCCTCTCTCTCTCCCCCCTCTCTTTCTCTCCCTCTCTCTCTCTCTCTCTCTCCCCCTCTCCACACCTCATCCATCTCTGCTTCAGACTGCAGGCTGTGGGGCTGGTCACTGACGCGTGTGCTTCCCTGTCTCACCTCTAGGGGCCTCCCCATGGACCGGCACATGTGGAGCGACGCCTCTGGGCTGAGGGAGTGCACCAAGGCCAGCACCAAACCACCCTCACCACAATGGACCTGGGTGGGTACTGACAGACACACACAGATAGCCAGCACCAAACCACCCTCACCACAATGGACCTGGGTGGGTACTGACAGACACACAGATAGCCAGCACCAAACCACCCTCACCACAATGGACCTGGGTGGGTACTGACAGACACACACAGATAGCCAGCACCAAACCACCTTCACCACAATGGACCTGGGTGGGTACTGACAGACACACACAGATAGCCAGCACCAAACCACCCTCACCACAATGGACCTGGGTGGGTACTGACAGACACACACAGATAGTAAAGGCCAGGGCTAACACCAGTCTGACAGCTCTGGTCTGGGTGTACCTGGGATGAAGGATTTTCTCTCTCTCCTTGGAGCTTCTCTAACTGAGATTTAGCATTCAACCCCAAATAAATTCACCCAAAGCAAATGGCGTTTCCCCCCCTGGTGCATTAAACAGCACTGGGTGATATTGCATAATGGTCATTACTGTGCTCACCTCAGTGGTAACTATGGTTTCATGACAGACAGGCCGCTGGCCACTGTAAATGTGCCACCTACAGACCACTAATAATGACACAACTATTTCAGAAGTTTAAACCATTACACATAATCCCATGGTGCTCACACAGGAGACAGACTGGGCTGTGGACCACAGCGCCCCGGAAGGAACCGACAAGGAAGGCTGGCAGTATGCTGCTGACTTCACTGCGTAAGTGTGCTCAGATGTGTCCTGATTGTCATCGAAAATGTTTGGATAAAGAATGTATTAAATTGGCTGGTATTTTTGTGAATTACAAAAAAAAGCAAGCAAAATATCATTGAGTAGTTGAGTGACAAGGATGAAAACATCACCACTATGACCAGAGAAACCAATGTGAATATATGTAAGTGCTATTATTAATTCAGAGTAACATGTATTGGTTGTATAGAGCCTATACTGGCAACAAGACTCTCAAGGACTTTGTGAGAAGGAGGCGCTGGATCAGGTAAGATTGCTTACTGTTTGTGAGAGAAAATATCCTGAAATACTTCCCTTGGAAAATGAATAGAACATAACATTCAAGTTCTAGGGGATTCAGGCATTGGGCTAGGTAAAAATGTTGATTGTTGATGGTGCTATCTAAATAAATAAAAATGAAATGGCTTGAATTGAATATCTTACCTGTCTGTCTGTTGCCTGTCTCTGCAGGAAGTGTAGAATACAGCTGACTGGGCCCTGGGAGGAAGTCCCGCCCATTCCACTAAGTGACATCACCATCCTGCCCTGCTTGGCCAAGAGCAGCATGGAGCAGGTGCCCCTCTGGGCCATCAGTGAGAGAGGAGACATCCTGTGTCGACTGGGGGTGACCAGACAAAATCCTGCCGTAAGGACCCATCAAACTAACCTTTAAGCAGACTGGATGTACGACCTTACACCTTTAGCAACACATATGCCATCCTATTTAGGATTCAGTTGGCCCACACACACCCAGTGAGATAATTGTGTACGAGGTAAGCCTGGTAGACAGCAGACTGCATCAGTGACTGATGTGAATCTCTCTTTAGGGCAGCTCCTGGCTTCATGTGGGCACTGATCAGCCCTTCTGCTCCATCTCCATTGGTGGAGGTCACCAGGTGTGGGCCATCGCCCGAGACAACTCTGTCTTCTACCGGGGCTCTGTGTCGGCCCAGAATCCTGCAGGTAAGGCCTTCTACCGAGGAGCCAGATGTGGAATCATCCACTAAATCTGACAAGCCATGTGTATGAACCGGTGGTTCAGACTGATTACAGTATGGTGGAGTTGATTGGCTCTGCAGGCCTGATGCTGCCCTCCTCTCCTCTCATCTCCAGGTGACTGCTGGTACCACATCCCCTCTCCACCCAAACAGGACCTCAAGCAGCTCTCTGTGGGGCGGACGTCTGTTTATGCTGTAGACGAGAACGGTGAGTGTTCCGTCCCTCTGCCTGCTCTGATCGGTATTCCTGACCGGAGCCTTTCCGAGAACCATAAAGAAAACTATTACTATTTGTCTTCCTTATACCTTGTGTACAGTATACAAGCTCTTCTGTGCCAGCCATCTTGTGTGAGGGAAGGAGGTCATTTGACAGATCACTCACCATCATCTTTCTATCTAGGTAATCTGTGGTACAGGCATGGTGTGACACCCAGCTATCCCCAGGGCACAGTGTGGGAACTCATCTCCAACAACGTGAGCAAGGTCACTGTTGGCCCACTGGATCAGGTGAAAAAGAAACATTCAAATGATCCTTTTTTTCCTTGTTTTCTTTTCCATAGTGCTTGTGTGTCCTATTCAGATAACTATCCAAATAGTAAACGAAACCGATGATAATTAGTTAATATTCTGTAATGCCAAGGTTTTGGGGAAGGTATCAGGTGACTGGCCCCATCTGAAGGGCCTGTTGACTGGTATGTTGCTGTTCTCCAGGTTTGGATTATCGCAGAGAAAGTGCCAGGCTGTCCCTCAGAGAGTCCTGGTACCGTCTGTCACCGGGTCGGGGTGCAGCCCATGCAACCCAAAGGCCAGAGCTGGGATTTTGGTATTGGGGTGAGTGTCTGTTGAGAACCTGACTGGCGCTAGTTATGAGAGGTCCTGTTGAGGAGATGTTAATGAGATGAACAGCTCTGTCAAATCTGGAAATCTGAAGTTCCCAGTTTACTTCAGCTCATGTTAGTTTCCTTCAGGAAATCTGTAAATTACATAATATTCTTAGATATCAATTATATACCCTGAGGCATCCTCCAAAATCATCCACTATTCACATATCTCACCAAGGCATTTGTATGTCATGAATTTAAAATCAAAAGCACAAAATCAATAGCACAAAAAACTTGAACTACTATTTGGTGAGAGTGAAAGCTGGCACTGTACAGAAGAGGACAGATGGTGTGCCTCTGTGGTTTTGTGCCCGCTCAGGGTGGATGTGCCTCTGTGTGTCTGTGGTTTTGTGCCTCTCAGGGTGGATGTATATCTGTGTGTCTGTGGTTCGGTGCCTCTGTCTGTCTGTGGTTTTGTGCCAGTTCGGGGTAGATGTATATCTGTGACTGTGGTTTTGTGCCCGCTCAGGGTGGATGTAGATCTGTCTGTCTGTGGTTTTGTGCCCGCTCAGGGGGGATGGACGTACCTGTCGGTGAGGGGGAACGCCCTGGAAGCACCGCGAGCCCTCGCCCGCAGCCCACAGCCCCCCCGCGCTCAGAGGCAGGTGAACGGAAACATCATTGCATGCTGAGCGTTGTCATCTTCCACATCACCGTCCTCTCTCCCCATCACAATAAGCTTGTGACCTGCTGTTCTGGGGTCAGTCAGGAGTCACTCACACCCTGTACACCCTGTGCTCCAGTGATCTGGAGTCAGGCATCCCATAATTACACATTCCCAACATTCCTCTCCTATTAACCATTATGTGACTTGTCTGATTTTGTGTTGAAGCATGATTTTGTTTTTATTTTTATTGCTGACCATAACAGAGATGAATTGGGTTCTATGAAATAGAATGTTTGTACATTAATTTGCTAACCATTAATAACAAGGTATTAACATCTTAATGAGGATGCAGTGTTTTTTTTGTTCTGCTAGTTAACCCTTTCAATATTCTTTCATCTTCACATGTGATTCCTAAAATGACATTGCCCTGCACCAAAGGAAAGCCTCATATTGTTGCATGGCAGACCTTTTGAAAACATATGAACCTAAATGATTCACAATATGCTGCCTTGAAACAATGTAAGGGTATCTCTGTACATGATCCATGTCGATAATAAAAATATTTTGTGGTTGATGATCTTTAAAGTGTGTTTTTGTTTGCTAGTTTGAATCTAACCTCTACTGACGTTCTTTGGTTGGTGTTTTATTTGGAAAGGAGTCGCAATATAAATGATCGAGACAAATCATTTCATGTCATTCATCATACAGATGTGTAAAATATTCATTTTATGTTAAGTGGCATTGTAAAGAAGTTAAAACTCTTTTAACAGACCCAAATGCAGAAGTACATTTTCATTTATTTCCATATTAAACAGTGTAATTATAAACAATTCATTCAATTACACTAAGCAGGATCATCAATATTAAGTAAAAATAGCACAATTTTTTTTTCAATTTACAAGTTACGCATCCAGATACAGCAGGACTGCTGCATCTTCTGGTCATTGTCATTAATTTAAATGTCTTTCTTGTCACATTCAAAACCATGATATGTCGTCATTTTTTTCACCTTAAATTACAAATTGAATCCTCAAACTAGAGCTTACACCATTCCCAATTTACAGACAAAATTAAACATTTATATACATGAGTACAGATTAACATTTAAGTTACACTTTTCAGATGTGCAATATTAAGCAATGTACACTGGAGGAAAAAAAAAAAACAGGAATTTCCTTAAATAAAATTCAGTTCAACTCACAGAGACTGCTGGTAATATGGTTGTAGGTGTGCTAAAATATGGGTCTGCTGTCTGTGAAATACACAAAGGCCATCCACCCACTACTTCAGCAGATCTATTCAACTCCAGTCACCAATCAGCCTCCAGAACACAACTATATGGCAGCTGTGTTGAGAACTCGATTTAATTCATAATTTTTCAACCAAGATAATAGAAAAATCAGCTTATTTGCTTACAATTTCTTATTAATTAAATATGAGCCCCCAAAGAAGCCCAATGAAATGATTCACCATTGAAGGGCATGGTGGGGGAAACCCAAATTTCACCTGTAGTGAAGATTGGTTGTCGAAAGTTAAATAAAATAGGACATTTTACAGACAGCTCTACAATAGTAGTGCCCTCCACCTCTCTATTCTGATTTAAAAGCTCAGAATAAACTTGAGATTTAAAATGTTTTGTCCTTCAGCATAAATAGCATGATTTACATGGGAAAGACAGAGGCAATCTTCTGACCCCTAACCAATTCCCTTTTGATCTCACCGCAGAAAGGAAAGGGAAGCTTCAACATGAACTCCTACAGCAGGACTGCTTGAAAGCATCAAACAAATCCTCATTGCACCCCTAGCTTTACAGTATATGTGAACACAATTCATATTACATTCTCGTATTGAAAACAAATCATCGGTCCTCTAAGTCTTCCAGCATATGGCATGGTATCCATCAGGTTAGTGGTTTGGTTTCTAAAATGTGGAGTGTGTATGCGAGTGTGAACTGGGGTGGGGGGGGCATAACGGTGTAGGCACGATACAGATCCACTGATGTCGGACAATGCCAGGTGGCGTGGAGGTTAGGCTCGGTTCAGTATATGGAAGTTTAGATCCTCAGCATAGCTGAATGATGGGTAAATTACGAGTGTCCACATAATGTGGGTTAAAACTGCAACAGAACGAATAACATCAGAACCTAGGACCACATTGTGCTCCAATACAGTCCTGTGGCTGGGCCTCCACAGTGTCTCATCCAATGAGGTGACAGAAGGCTGGGCCTCCACAGCGTCTCATCCAATGAGGTGACAGATGGCTGCAATCTCGGTGTTCCATTATGACACTGAAGCCTAACCCAGGAAGTAGAAAAGAACACTCTACTGAGGCTCAAATGAAAGCAGAGTTTGAGAGCCTCAATGTTGGGCTTCCAATGGGGAAAACATCTAAATCAGAGGAAAAGGCAACTCACAGATGACAGGAAATCCCTATTACCTAGTAGCTTGAGTGTACAGTGTAACAAGTGTCGGTGGGTTGACGGGGATGACTTGAGTCCAACCGTCAACGTCTGAAGCAGATGTCTGAAGCTAAGTGTACAGATGTGAGTACAGAGAGTGTAGAGCGCACACAGATACCAGGTAAGACACTGGGGAAGCTCTTGAACAGTTCAACACTTTCTGTTTTTTTTTTCTTGTCATCTCTTTCAGCAGAACGTTCCATCATTGCTTGAGGGATTGCACAGACAGAAGAATGATCCGAGATGCAAAGGATCACATTTCAGTTCAAATAATCCTAGCCACTGTAGGATGAAGACGAGAGAGAGAGTGTTTTTGGGTGTAAGTGATGGTGTTTGAGGTCAAAGGGATTGGTCAGAAGCTGCCTTCCAGCAGTCTTAAGCACTATCTGAGAGGAGAGGTTTGCACAGTCAGACAGTTCAGGGAAACGTCCTCTCAAGAACAGCTCAATGACGCCCTCCAGTTAGTCCCTCTCTCCATCTTCACTGCTGCCTGTCAATCAAGAAGAAAGGGGCCAGATTAAAAGGGCTTCAAGTGATAGTAAGATTTAAAAGGCAGTAAGATTTAAAAGCTTTTATTAAATAACCTAAGGATGCATGAGAACAACAAATACAAGAAAGTGTATCAGACCCTCCAGGATTTCGCGATGTTGCGATCGCACCAATTCCCTGCAAATCCAGTGCGACGTTGCAATTTCAACATATCAGCGCAACTTTCCCGCAAATTTGACAAATCATTGTCATCTCCCACAACTTTCTCCCTTCTGCTACAAGGGCGGAAATTCTGCCCTGCGGACAGGCTGCAGACACTAGCAGAGTTCTAGTCCGTTGAAAACAATGAGAATGGCTACACCAGACATGGAAATTGAACGCAGCCCATGTCTGCACTGAAGAACATTACATTACATTGAACAAAATAAACACCTATAGGGATAAAATAAATCAACAAGGATAGCATAACAGATTGATAGACAGAATGAGAACGGCAAAAACACAGGCAGGACGTCAGACCATAAAAAAGATGACAGTGACACAGGCTGGGTTTTTTTTTTTCGTTTTATGTGAAGGCTGAGATATTCATAACCTTTAATTCAGTCTTACTTGTGGTCCTTTTGTTATACCAACAGGTGCATTTCGTTGTGGAAAAGTAAATACTATGTAGGCTACTGTTCCCGTACGTGTTTAGCATAACTAGCTGTTTCTAGATAACTGTCTAACAACTGTTGCCATTCCGAAATGAACATTTGAATGAGGTCAAAGTAAAAATCCTATACTTTACTGTGTTTTGTTTCCATAACAACAGTACAAGCAATATACATTTTCTGACCTAAATATGCAGAGGGCAGAACAGCCTATTTTGCTACATTTTTGTAGTCCTGGTGATCTTTTCTTTGGCATTTTGGCAAGGTTATTTAGAGAACCATTTCTCTATGGTTTTGTTCTTTAAAGAATGTTTGTTAATTAATTATTTAGTTTCCAACAAATAACTAAATTATAATAACAAAGAGGGATATTCTCAACTTTTTTATCGCAACTTTCACATGCTCCCGCAAGTTCATCGCAACAAACACCTACAAAACACTGCAACTTTCACAACAACTTTTAGGAAAAGCCCCCGCGAAATCAGTAATTTTAGGCCGCAACTATCACAAAAAAGGCTTGCGAAATCCTGGGGGGACTGGTGTATGTGTGTCTCTTACCCCCTTGTTCTATGTCTGAGTCGGTGAGGTGTGTGAGAGAGAAGTTTGCGATGCTGGCTGGGGAGATGGAGAAGCGGGAGTAGGAGGAGGTGGAGCTAGTCCAGCTGGTCTCTGGGCCACGGTTCTGGGGGGGTGGCGAGAAGTACCGCGAGGCACCTACAAGCGAGGACTTGGAAGCCGCCACATCGCTGGCTGCCTTGGCGAGGAAGGAGGGTTCGGGTGAGGAGAAGTCATCGTCCCACTCAAAACCACCACCTATGAGAAAGAAACACATTCAAGCACCTTACAAATTGAGGACTGTTTGGACAAGTACAGAATTTATGTTCACAAAATGAAGTTTGTGGCCCACCTTCTTCATCGGTGGAACTCTCAGTAGAGTTGGTGAACCTGTTCAGGTAACCAGAAGACTGTGCTGGGCTGCTGAATTCTGACACCTGACTGTTGGAACCAAGAGTGTGATCTCCCAATTCTTTAGTTGGAGTCTCCTGTTAAGGGGTAAGTACAACAGGCAGAAACATAAGAAAACAAAAACAACTAAAAAAACAACCCTATGAAATTAAAAGCAGTCAAGTCTGAAGGAAAGATTCTACCAGTTTTTAGTTTAGTAGTGAGGAACAGATCTGTACCTGATCAAAGAGGAAGACAGTGACATCATCAAAGAAGGACACGGCTCTTCTTGAGCTGTCAGAGTCGCTGGCGTCTGCCGCTGAGGTTTTGTGTACTTGTAGCGATGTTGGCTTGAGCAGGCTCTTGAGGTGGCTTGCACCACTGTTATCGCAGATGATGAGAGGAACCGGGTGCTCCACATCGTCCTCGCTCTCTTCGCTGCTGCTGTGCAGGCGGTATGCATGCCTCTCGTCATCCGAGTCATCGCTGTTCTCATCCTCCTCGTCGGCGTCCATCCCATCCTCGCGCCCGTCCTCTGAATCCCGACGGCTCAGATATCTCCCCTCACTGTCCGGCTCCTTCCTGCGCACTTCTCCAGCAAATGTTCTGGTGAGCTTGGCGTGGACCATATTGTCTAGCGGAGATTTCGGAGGTTGTTCAGTGATGCCGGAGGAGGCATTTGTTGAGGGTTTTGAGACTGCACCAGAGACTGCTGGAGAAGAACACCAATCAGGGACACCGGCAGTCTCCTGCGATTCCCTCTGAGCATCAGCAGATACCAGTCTGTCCTCAGCACGGTCCTCTTCTAAGCTGAGGAGAGGCTCAGGCACACCATTTGTTGTGGACTCCGGGAGCATAGGATCAACAATGTCAGACACCGGATTAAACAGGTCTTGTGACGTACCAGTCTGTGAATCAAGCATCTCCTGGCGAGGAGTCTCCTGAGGGCTCACTGTCTCACTTGCAGACTCTCCGATCCAGGCTGTGGCCTCAGCAGTTGTTCCCCCGTTTGCCTCCTCGGATCGCCGGTCCGTCTCCAACTCGTTATCTGAGAAGTAGGCTGAGTCTCTATAGCTGCCTGCGATGTGGGTGTCCTCCCCTGAAGCAGAACCTTCCTCCTGGTGTCCATCCTGCTGTGCGTCCTCTTCCACAGGATGTCCATTCTCAACCTCTGACACCACAATCTCCGGGGGAACCAACGGCACGAAGGATGCCTCTGGCGTGGCACTCGCTTCGGTTTCCCTGGAGGTACTGTCCAGAACCAGCTGAGAGTTCCACTCTGGAGACTCCAGGTTCTCTGTCTCATAGCCACTGTCTGCAGTCTTGTAAGGGGGCTGCAGTTTGCTTGAGGCAGGGGTTGTGAGCGTCTCATCCTGACCCCCAAGCCTGTGTATATCCAGAGAGTCTAAGGAGTCAGGCGTCTCGGCAGAGTTCTCCGTGGTTGGCAGTGGGGAAGAAAGGCTGTCGTCCAAAAGGCTGTCCTGACTAATCTGGTCCAAACAGGGTTCTGAGACCTGTAGAGAGGTCCTGTCCTGAGACAGACCATCTGCATAGCTGCTCTCCTCGTCAGTGCATTGCGGTAGATTATCCGTTTCTGAGTTCGAGCCTTTGTCTACATCTACAGCTGAGTCCGTCAAAGAGGCAGCACTATATGGGTCTTTGCCTTCAGCTAACAAGCCAATGGGCTCTGAGGAAGAGGCATGATTAAGTTCTGTACAGTCTGTTCCTTTGAGTTGAGTGAGATCCTGAAAGTGTCCTACAGTTCCTTCATTGCTAGGCATTTTGGCAACGGCGCACATCATTTCTGGAGTGGCACTTTGATTGAGCAGAGGGGACAGGGGACCAGTAACCAGACCTACAGGGGCCTCTGCACTCTGAGAGGTAGAGTCAAAAGCGGAACTGCTCTCAGATACAGGAGAGTCTAGCGGAGAATGTTTTTCACTAGGTGAACCACTAGTGAGAGGCGAAGCATTGTAATAGGTCTCTCCTGAAATCAAGGTTTTCGAAGGCACCTGAGTTTCATTTCCTAAAGATTGTAGAAACCCCCCAAAATCGGAGCCTGAAAAGTCAAACAGTTCCACTTTTGGGTGGGCAACATTTGCTACAGATTGTGCAGTGTCGACAGGTATGGATGCTCTTTCTGTGACCTCTTCACGTTCTAAAATGCTTGTGATTACACTACCAGGTGAGTTGGCATTCTGGTCCAATTTCTCCAAATCTGGGTTCTCCTTCATCAAACTTTTTTCTTTGAGAAACAGGAAGTTGTCAGCAAGCTTCTCTGTGTTTAGAAGCCTCATGAAATCTGCATCACCCGCCTCACAGTCCTCCAGCAGAGTGTCTCTCAACCCTTCCCCTCCATAAAAAGGCTTGCTGTTCTGTTCTGTGCTCTGAGCCTGGGTCGGGGTCTGAGTCGGGGTCTGGGTCAGGGTAGAGTTCCCCTGCTGGAAGCCACTGCTGTTGCTCAAATCGGGAAGCTCCAGGAAACCAGTCCTCCATGAACAGGGCTCCTCTAGTTTTGAGTCGCCCTCACTAAATATGTTGGCATGGAAAGGACTCTCGTGATCACTGGAAGACCAAGTGTGGCTGTCTGGCATGAAGGAATCCTTTGAGTCTATGCTTCCATGAAAGAAGTCCGCGTCTGTGCTTGACTCATCCATTCGGGAGTCCTGCAGGATCAAGAACTGCTGGGACTCTGGAGGTGCCTCTGCCTTGGCCTGCAGGTCCTGGGAGTCTGTGGTGCTGTCCTCCTGCTCCTCCAGCTGGATGTAGTAGTCCCTCGCAGAGGCTACCTCATGGGAGTCCATCACCGGCAAGACACCCGGCACTCCTTGGGTTGGAAGACTGACACGTTGTGGCCCTGAATCTCCCACAGATGGAGGGAAATGGGCGTGGATGTCTTGGCTGGGCACAGGAAAAAACACACTGTTGTAGTTCAGCGTGGAGTCCATGGCAGAGTGGTTGTGGTTGTCGTAGTGGTCGTGCTTGGCCCCTTCCCACACATACTCAAAGCTGAGTCCGCGGCTGGTCTCGGTGACGGTCAGCACCTCATCCGGCTCTCCGCCTTCATCCAGAGTCTCCAGGATGGGGAAGGAGGAGTGGCTGACTGTGGTCTGACGGGTGCACGGGTTAGGCCGAAGGGAATTCCAGCGTTGCTCAAAGTCGTCCTCCACGTCCTTCTGGCCCTGCATTCGCAGATAGGTCAGCAGCCGGTGAACCTCCTCTGCCGTTGCCCGCTTGTCCGGAGGAAGCCAGCAGAACTGTAACACCTCATACCTGCGCAAAAACAAAACATTCGGTGAAGACATATTCACACTTTCATACTTGTGTCTAAAATGACCCTTTTACAGCACCCTGATAACTCTTCCTGATAGTGTCACCAGCCCAGTGAATATATGTCTCAAACACTGCACAATCAATAGACCTGCAGTGTAGAAACGACCGTTCTGATATGCGCCTAGAGGGTGCATGCAGACTTTGTTGGCTGTATTTGCACCACAGCAAGAGTTGTATGTGTGTGACACACACGACACAATTTGTATGTGTAATGTTGTAGGCCTGCATGTTGACAGCAATATTTTAACTTCAAATCTTCTATGGTAAATGTTTCTACTGAATGCAATGCGTATGTGTCAACACTTTTATCTGGTTTTAAAACATAATAATAACTAAATATATAGAAACATATATTTTGTACATCGTGTAGTGTTTTACAGTACAGGAGTACAATCTGTATCCCAACTCTACAAAACAATTCTCACCATCTCTCAGAATATGGCAGGTCCAGCTGTGGTTTGAAGAGTTTGATCTGCTGATCCCTGATCACATGGTTCAGCACTTCTCTATCAGACAGGTGAGGGTAGGGCTGGTTGGCATTCTCAAACAGTTCCCACAACGTGACCCCTAGTGACCTGCAAACACAGACAGAGAAATCTCCTTCAAGCTCCACAAGTTGAAATGACTGAGATGGGCAACTGGTTGGAGTTACACTAACGGCAATTTGGCCACATTTGGGTGCCAAACGGAATAAAACGTAATTGATCATTTTAGGAGAGATCCATGTTAAAAATGACTCAGAACTTGCAATGGGATAGGCATATTATGTAATGCCTTCAAAATGACCTATCCTTAGAGACGGCTACTCTCAAAGTATTTCTGTCTTGCATTAGTGACTGTAATATGTGGCAAAGAGCAAAAGGAATCATTTGGGAGACAGAGAATGATGCCTATATGGGCCAGCAGGGGCAAGGAAAAGGGCCTGGCTCATGACAACCATGGCTGGGAAATGGAGATTTATGCCCAATGACAAGCAGCACCTGCAACACTAGCGGAGGGGCTCACTTTCAAAGGCTCTGTCCTGACCCTGTCAGCAGGGGGATGTGGAGACCTAGCTCCCTTCATAATCTGACCTATACTTACAGCAGTCAACACGGCATTCAGCTGGACAGAATGGCAAGTCATATGCACAAGGGTAGCCACTAGCACAGAATTGTATTGAATTCTTATAATGGTTGTGTTCTTGACAAGTTGGTTGAAGCTATGTGTTTCAATTCTGTTTGGCTAAATTCTCTAAGGCTAGTCTTCATGTAAAGTCAAAGCAGACCCCTAAATGTATTGTATAGGCTGCATCTACAGGGCATCTGTATGCTATGCTTATGTTTTATGTACATTAATGTATATGATCATACCCGAGGGGAAATTAAAATGCATACATTAACATTAATATATTTCACCTTGTTTTAAATGAACAGGGCCCTGTTCGGCGTACAACTGAAGCTAAGATAATTAATTTAGCTCGCGACATGAGATAATATAGCTTGCTAAAATGAGAACAGGCCAAGCTAAAAAAAAAGATAAAAAATCTTCAAGTTAAGTTGTCCCAGGTAAACTCGTCAGCTAAATTGCGCGTACACGTCCTGCATCAAAAGGCAGGACAGGTCGATCACCAATTTTTTAGATTTTTAATAGTCTAAACTCAAAGAAAAAGACTAATTTTTGTCTCCGCTAAGGCAGGATATGACCATGAACGCGTTTTGAAGAATTCAAGACCATAATCATGTCAAAATTCAACACTGCCACAGCTGCGACAGCAATATAAGAAACTGTCTATAGGCTGTCTAAGACGTGATATCTTTTCCAATGTCGAATATGTGACTTTGGTGCAGCGGTTAGAGCTCAATCCATGCCCTGGAGCAGGTTAGTGCTAAGTGATATGTTACTATGGTAATTTATCAGAAGTTGCTTCGCCAAACCCGATAAAGGGGCGTTCTCTTTTTTTAGCCTGGAATCTAGCTCGCTAAACCACTTAGCGAGCGTCGCCGAACAGTATCCAGGGCTATCACGAAGTCATAATAGTAAATATTTATTAAAGAAATTATTTCATATTGGTACCATGATGCCTTTGAACAGGTTTCATAATAATGTCTTCAGACATGGGAGCCTGTGCCTGCCCTTACCACACATTTCCAGGCTTGGTTTGCTCTGCAGTGATGACCCCGCCGTGCAGGTCCCCTACCAGCTCAGGGGCCAGCCAGCGCAGGGGCACGAGCTGGTCCTCCTCTGTGGTGACATAATCCTCCTGAGGGACGGACGGACGGACGGACGGACGGACACACACACACACACACACACACACACACACACACACACACACACACACACACACACACACACACACACACACACACACACACACACACACACACGTATGTGTACATTAACCAGCTAGCTACTGGGCTCAATAGCTAAGGTGGGTCAAAGCTACATAATTTATCCCATTTGAAATAATGATGAAAGCATCACTTGGGGTGACTACATCAGCTAAACAGCTGCGTATGTGAAGGTCACCGAGCCCGTTCCCATCATTTTAAATTTAGACCATCATACTTAGACATACATTGAATGCAGTGCAACACTTATGTCATGAGCTGGCCATCTCCAGTCAGTCACCCAACTGAGATCTTGGCGATATCTGGAGAATGCAGATGGACATCTATGGCTTGTCTGTGTTCTGATGGAAACATGGCCACTGTATTGCATTTCACTTTAGAGGCCTTATTCAGCTCTGGGCTTTAACTAGGGGTCACAGGGCAACAGCTGCATGTCCAAGGCACTGGAAAACATTTAGATTTCTCCTACAGGCATGGACCTCTGTTTTAATGGGTGAAACCGCATCCCCAGGCACATATGGGAGATAGCACGTCACTGTGCTCAGGAGCGTGTGAACCAGGACACTCTTACCTTATATCTATATGGTCCTATTCCATAATCTCCTACTTTAACCATCAGGTCGGCAGTTAAAAAGCAGTTTCGAAGGGCCAAATCACTGGAAAAGAAAGAGAGAAAAATTTGATTTAAAAAAAAAACATTACCAATAGCAGTTCATCATTTCATTTTAATTAAATCTGAAGAAACATTACATTTAGTGTCATGTGGTGTCAGAATTGAGGGAGGCATCTTCAAACAGATTGTGGCAAAGGACCAGGGAGCTGTTTAACAGGTCAGTCTGTCTGGTCTGTGATTGCTTCCCATCACTGATCTGTCTTCAGCCTGATGGATATCTGAACACATCTATTCTCATCAGGTCCTTCCCATCACTGATCTGTCTTCAAAACCAGTGATGCTGAAGCATTTTATGGCGTGTCCGCTCTCCCCCTAGCAACCAAATCACTGATGGTAGAGCATCTTCAAGCGTGTATGCTCTCCCCCTAGCAACCAAATCACTGATGCTGGGGCATCTTCAGGCGTTTGTGCTCTCCCCCTAGCAACTAAATCACTGATGCTGGAGCATTTTCACGCGCGTCTGCTCTCCACCTAGCAACCAAATCACTGATGCTAGAGCATCTTCAGGCGTGTCTGCTCTCCCCCTAGCAACCAAATCACTGATCCTAGAGCATCTTCAGGCATGTCTGCCCTCCTCCCTAGCAACCAAATCACTGATGCTGGAGCATTTCCCAGCTTGCTCACACAGCACCATGATGTTGTTCCCAGGGAGGGACACTCGCTGTAGTCTCTAGCGGGTCTGTTGGGGGCCCGGCGCGGCGGGACAGATGGTAGCTCATTCAGACAAGAGGCCAGCTACGGTTTCATCTTGGCCCCGCTGCACACTCTCACACCAGTTCCAGAAGTGTGTCTCCCTTACTGCATGTCCTCCAGCACCCAAGGCCCTAACCCAGGACATCGCTGACACAAGTGGTCTTTGCTCATACACCCTGCCACTGTCAGCCTGCATGAAACTACTGCAAGATAAATTGAGACATTTGAAGAACTGTAGCCAGCTCTTGGCCTGGACCCCTCATACACTAGTCAGTCCTGCTCCTCGCCTTCTAGCCCTACAAGGGTCCTCTGCAGCTCACGCATAGGGACGGGGACGAGGACAGCGTCTCTTGCTCCAAATGTTAAACAGACAGACAGAAACTTCAGATTTATGAAAATAAAAAAGGAAATATGTGGTTTAATAAAACCCTACTGGAGTGTTGTTTGAATTAGTGTACTATCAAATTTCAATAAAGTTCCAATTCCAGTAAAGAAAGCCGGATGACCGTATCCTGTAGAAAACCATGTCATCTACAAATCTGATCTACAGGATACGGTCATCCGGCTTTCTTTACTGGAATTGGAACTTTATTGAAATTTGATAGTACACTAATTCAAACAACACTCCAGTAGGGTTTTATTAAACCACATATTTCCTTTTTTATTTTCATAAATCTGAAGTTTCTGTCTGTCTGTGTAACACATACGATTTCCTCTCTCCCTCCAGCCTGTTTGTTCACTGTATGTAGCAAGACCCGAGACTGTCTGATCTCCTGCTACCAGACTCACAGAGGGACAAAATAGCATGAGAGGGATGGGCGAGGGTGGGGAGCGAGACCGAGACAGAGAGGCAGCACAAGGGGGGACTCTCGAAAATAAATCAGCTTTAATGACCAAACTGAGAAATCCTCTGTCATTTTCATGACTGCCTTTACAATGCACAGAGGAATTCTGGGAGTGTACCATCTTAACGGCTGTGGCACGCTGCCTGGTGCGAAGTGATCCGTTTACACACAAAGTGCAGATTCATCATATATCCAGCCGGTCCCAGGGCAAGCAGACACCGCCGCCATCCCTTGCCACCGTGTAATCAGATACCTTCCGGCATATTCCAAGATCGTAAAACAGAGCAAAGTTCAGCGCCCGCATGCCATCACCTCCATCGCAGACCCTTCACTCCCTGTCTCACTTGATTGAATTGTGAAAAGATTTTTGCTTTCGGGTTGTCAGACAGTGGTGACAAGGAGCAATGCACTTTTAGAAATGAAGGCAAAGTATATTGATTCAATTCACACAGGAAAAGTAGCCGGGTTCGTCCCACAGGAAGGGTTACCTGTACAGGAAGTTGTGCTTGTGGAGGTGGGTTACCTGTGCAGGAAGTTGTGCTTGTGGAGATGGGTGACCCCGGCAGCGATCTCACAGGCCATCCTCTGCAGCTGCAGCAGCTCAGCCTTCCCATAGCGCCAGTCCTGCTGAGCCAGGTAGCTCTTCAGGTCGCCCTGCAGTGCACAAACAAACACATCCACACGTTATTACAGGCTCAAACAAACAAACAAACATATACACAGTCATAACACTACAAAAATACAACAAGTGGGTACAGTGTGTAAAAAAGCTTTATTGTGAGAAGTTGACTTGATAACGGCCATCCTGGGCGTATCTTCCCCAGTGAACATAACCTATGGAGCAGACGTCAGGCTGGGGCTGCAGTACTGCAAGCAGCCACAGGGTGGCAGAGATATTCTCCCTCCAAAAGCTGCGGACGCCTCAGGGCCTGGTGCTGGCACCAAAAAAGGGAAAGCCCTTGCTGGGTCACAGCAGCAATTTAAAAATAAAAAGCTCAGCACTCGGAGGGATGCGTCGGCCGCAGGTTCACTGGGGCAGGTTGAGGTTCTGAGAGCCTGGCCATCACAGGTCTCAGACCTGCTCCGCCGATGGGAATATCAGGCCAGGGAAGGATCCTCTCATTAGCACGGATGCGCCACTGCACCGCGCCCCGGCAGATGCCATGACTGCCCCAAAGCAAGGCACAACTGGGAGGGTAGGGGGGACCCTTTGGGAAGATAGCACACGAGCACAGACACCACACAAACGCTAGGTGGGGAAATGGAGCTCCGACGGAACAGCCTCGCCTGTCTGCCTGTCTGCCTGCCTGTCTGCCTGTCTGCCTGTCTGCCTGTCTGCCTGTCTGCCTGTCTGCCTGTCTGCCTGTCTGCCTGTCTGCCTGTCTGCCTGTCTGCCTGTCTGCCTGTCTGCCTGTCTGCCTGCCTGACGGGGCCATGAGTCAGACTTGCAGTCACGGGATCTCCTGCAGTCTGCTGAGCACTGCTATGTGCTCTGCGCTGTGTTGTCACTGTGCTTGTGAGTCAGCATGACTGGAGCCTGCATTCCCAAAAACACCCCCAGCAGAAAGGCTGACTGAGTGGGAACAGCCCCAGGGGTCAGCATCAGGGGGGCCTTCCAGTTGTCACTGCAGAGGATTACACATACTCCCTGCAGGACATGGAGCTCAATGGCCAAGACAAATACTGAAATCAGTACAAATGTGAATTATTCATGTACCCAAAATATAAATTTCAACCTCTCTCTCATTAGGACTGCTAAATAATGAACTGGGTATAAATATAAATAGCACTGAAATAGCACAATGTGGTGGTCAAATCAGGACACATTCCCTGTGTGCATGTAGTGTAGGCCTGCTCTGTGATGTTTGAATCATGCTTTTTAAACACTGGGTACAGTGTAAACAGTTGGTTTGATAGATGACAACAGTTTCCATCACAACAACATGTTATGGGTCTTCATTGTTCTACTTGTATTCTACCAATTAGCTTCTAAGCTTCATACACCCATGACAACGGATCACGCTGGTATTCTTAACAAACATGTTAAGCATATGCAATATAGTGAAAAATCTTAGTTCTTAGAAGGTTTTCTTTTAAAGCTTGTGGTGCTTAAGGGATTTAGCTGATCTTAAAAACATTTTGACATTAAATACAAAAAAAAACATTTTAAATATGTGATACAATGTATTGTATAGAAAACCAGTACTGTACCATTTCACTAATGTTTTTTTCCAATATGTATAGTGTATATACATGTATGTATATTCCAAAATGGATGTGTGATGTTTATTATCCTGAGATAACAGCCAATAGTCAGCCCTGGTGCAAACGTAAACAAGTACAAGACGAACACTTCCCACCAAAAACGCCTTCCCAAACAGACCAGAGGAATGTTCTTAAGAGGCCCAGGGCTGAGACAGTGGGGTGACGCAACACAGAGGAGAAAAATGCCACGAGCGCAGCGTGCAGGTGCCTCTGTTTACAAAGGTGGGGGGGTGGGGTGGTGGGGGTGTGTGTGTTTGAAGCCTCCTCCCGTCTGGGCCTCCGCTGTCGTCACACCGCTGCCTGATTACGGAACGCCACTTATGCAACAGCCATAAATCAGCTGCCTCCGCGCTCCACACCTCTCCCTCTGCCACAAGCAGCTGTGAGGGATACAGCCGTGTGGAGAGAGACGCAGGGGCTGTGAGCGAGGCTGCACAGGTGACTAATCCACTAGCAGCGACAGAGATGGAGGCAGAGGCAGTGAGTGTGTGTGAGGGAGGGAGGGACAGAGGCTGTATATCACATCAGCAGACAGAGCCACTAGTCGTGCAGTAAGATGCAGCAACTGCAGTACCGAACGCATTGGTGGGCATATCAGAGGCTTGACGGGAGAGATGTGATCACGGTGAACAGTGAGGGGAGAGATGTGATCACGGTGAAGAGTACGGTAAAGTGTCTGATACATCACAGCATGAGCTTGTTTGCATCAGTCCCAGTAACAAGCATTTGATGTTATTGACACTGCCGCCTTTAACTTTAACTTTACTACTCGTTACTTGTGCCTGATTAATAACTGATGATAAAGTCTTACTACACTAATGATACAAGCTCCAATAACAGTCGTATGCTGAACCCTTCCTTGACTTGTTTTAAGTAACCCTGAACCAGGATGTTGGCCTATAGTGAAGAAAGAACAGAATGCAGGACTCCAGCAGGAGAGGTCAGAAACGTAGCACATCCATCAAGGTCAACGGTCCTCACTGAGGAAAATTTACTGCAGCCATCTTTTCCCCCTTGAATGCACAAAGCACTCTTACTTCATACGTCAACCACTTTAGAGAACATTTCATACGGATATACAATCTCTTTTTGGGACCTGAATTTTTATTTTATTTTTAAGAATGTTGTTTGAAAATCAAGTTAACATGATTTACATGTTCCTTTTCAAACACATTTGGAACCCTTGCCCTGTTTGCACGCATAGACACAGACACAGACACAGACACAGACACAGACACAGACACAGACACAGGGTCTAGGGCTAGGTCCCTGAGCACACGAGGCTGTCAGTCAGAGTTCCGGCAGCTGGCCTCCAGCTGGCTCTGCTCCGGTTGCACACGCCTGCTTATTTCTGTGCAGAATGCCCTGAGTCAGGCCTGTAGGCTCTCTGCTGGCTGCCTGCTGCCTGTTACTAGTGCCACAGGTCCCCAACAAACCATCCATCACACACTCATCACACTGACACCCTCCTCCACTCTCCATGGTAACACAACCAAACCCAACAATCAAGGACAGATGGACATACGCTCATGAAATAAGTGCTTATATTATGCAAACATAAACCATGAAATTGTGGGACAATGACTTGATTTTTCAGATTAAGAGTGAGAGAAGGTTTTTAGTCCGATGCTCAGAACAACCTAAGACAACTATTAGATAACTATCTAATATGCACGTGCACACACGTGCACACACACACACACACACACACACACACGGGCACACACACGGGCACACACACACACACACACACATGCACGCACCTGACCATCTCATCCTCCACTGACCCGACCCAACTCAGCACTCACTTCACTTCACTTCACTTCACAGGGGCAGCTTGTCAGCAGACACCCACCCCAGGCCCAAAGTAGTCAGGAATTAACTATTTGTTTGTTTCTCTTTTGATCTTGTAGTTCAATGTCATGTCCCTCTAAACATCAACACGGCCTGAACTACTGCCCCTACACATTCTCTGTTGTTTCCAGGGCATAGAACATGCATTCTGGAGTCCATTTTGTTTTGTTTTGCAGGTGCTCTAAGCACACCCTTAAACAAATACAGGCACAAGTTTGCATATTCACAGGCCGAAACAATCCCAGTCTCACACAACCTGACCACTCGGGTAAAGTCAGATGTAGGCGATCCACTGGACACACACATACACACACACACCCACCCACCCACACAGTAAAAGGCTGTGTGCTTCAGCAACCAGGGAGCCAGCTATAGCCAAAACAAATGCACCAACACAGCGAGATGCCTGACTGACAGAGAGAAAGAGGAGCCTGTTGCTTAATTGGGCTTCGGGACTAGGAGAGGGTGGGAGAGGGAGAGAGGGAGAGAGAGAGAGAGAGAGAGAGAGAGAGAGAGAGAGAGAGAGAGAGAGAGAGAGAGAGAGAGAGAGGGAGAGAGAGAGTGTGCGAGAGAGAAAGTGAGTGTGTGGTGTTGGGATGGGTGCAGGAGAGGTTGCTCGTAACTGCGTGACTCACAGCTCAGGGTGCAAGAGAGGCAACAGGGCAACAGAAATAGACTGAGGAGAAAGATGAAGTAAATCAAGGGAGGGAGGGAGGCAGTGGCACGGCAGCGGTGCAACAGAAGCGTCCCTCCTGTCCAGCTCTCTGGGCTCTCTGGGAGATGGATCTCTCCTTTCAGCTGTGAGGGGTGGAGGTGGCCTCAGCCCAGAGGTGAACCATGACTAGATGTTCCCAAAAACCAAAAGCGACAACAACACTAAGCACTTGTCAAAACCTTACCTAGAAAAACTGCTGATGTTGGATTCCACTGATTAACAATATCTGTATTTTTGTCCAGACCTACAATGTTGTACACTTGTTGTAACCTAACCTAGAAAATGACACCTACAAACAAATCTGAACATTTCCCCCTCAAACAGGATCTAGATTCTCCAGTCTAAACAGTAACACTGATCATGTCGGGAACAGGTGGTAAAACTGCTGATGTTGGATTACACTGATTAACAATACAGCCGCGGAAAAAATGAAGAGACCACTTCAAAATTATCAGTTTCTCTGGTTTTACTATTTATTGGTATGTGTTAAAGTAAAATGAACTTTTTTGTTTAATTCTATAACCTACTGACAACATTCCTACCAAATTTCAAATAAAAATATCGTCATTTAGAGAATTTATATGCAGAAAAATGACAATTGGTCAAAATAGCAAAAAAGATGCAGTGTTTTCAGATCTTAAATAATGCAAAGAAAACAAGTTCTTATTCATTTTTAAACAACACAATACTAATGCAAGATCTTCTTGCAGGACAATGGTCTTCTTTGCCTGGCTGAGGTTAGCAAAAGACCAGAAGGATTGAACTAAAGAGGACTGGAGGTCAATTTTCAGCTTTGCCCAACACATGGTCGTCTGATGGTTACACGGAGACCAGGAGAGGCCTACAAGCCACCTACTGTGAAATTTGGTGGAGGATCGGTGCTGATCTGGGGATGCTTCAGCAAGGCTGGAATCGGACAGATTTGTCTTTGTGAAGAATGCATGAATCAAGCCAAGTACAAAGTTTTCCTGGAAGAAAACTTGCTTCCTTTTGCTCTGACAATGTTCCCCAACTCTGAGGAGGGTTTTTTCCAGAAGGATAATGCTCCATGCCACACAACCATATCAGTGAAGGTGTGGATGAAGGACCACCACATCAGGACCCTGTCATGGCTAGCCCAATCTCCAGACCTGAATCCCATTAAAAACCTGTGGAATGTGATCAAAAGGAAGATGGAAGGTCACAAGCCATCAAACAAAGCCGAGCTGCTTGAATTTTTGCGCCAGGAGTAGTATAAAGTCACCCAACGGTGATTTTGTTTGCTTGCTTCAATAAATCACCACCAACAACAACGAAGAGAATCTGATGAAAGCCCTGGCGCTTTAGCTGGTGGTAGTTGGCAGTGGGCAGTGGGCAGTGGGAGCCACAGGTGTGTCACCTCTCACTGGGCCTTGCTGACTCTGGACTGCACTGGATTGGTGAAGTCCAAACTCTTTGTATCCTTTTTAAGCCTGATGAGCATTATTAACTCTTTTCCTGAGGTACTCAGAAATATACTTTGTCTGTGCCATGATACACTTCCACAAAAAAAGTGTTGTGAAAATCAGGCTTTGACAGATTCCTGTTCTTTAAATGAAACATGGCGCCCACTCACACCTGACTGATATCCCACTGTACTAATATACTGTATGTACTTCACACACTAGTGAACACCACTGTACTAATACATGTACACACTAGTAAACACCACTGTACTAATACACACACTGGTGAACCCCACTGTACTAATACATGTACTTCACACTCTGGTGAATATTCAATTTGGCAGTGACAGCGCCTGTTCATGACTTCTATCTTGACCAGCAAGTAAGTGGACACTGTTTTTTTTTCCCAGGTAGAAAGCAGGGAATTCAAAAATATCCCTGTCTTGTTTTCACATTCCACAGAGTAATATGTGCGAATATCCCTGAAGTCACAATAGTGTAAACACACTTACCAGCTCACAATACTCAAAGACCAGCAGAAAGGGGATGGCCTCCACGCACTGGCCCAGACACTGGAGGATGTTAGGGTGCTGGAGGACTCTGCAGAGGGACAGGAGAAGTTTACATATTAGGACCAGGTCAAGAAGAAGGAGGTGTTCCCTGTAGATGTGTTCCATCACGCTCCTGTAACCCTGCCCTGTAGATGTGTTCCATCACGCTCCTGTAACCCTGCCCTGTAGATGTGTTCCATCACGCTCCTGTAACCCTGCCCTGTAGATGTGTTCCACCACGCTCCTGTAACCCTGCCCTGTAGATGTGTTCCATCACGCTCCTGTAACCCTGCCCTGTAGATGTGTTCCATCACGCTCCTGTAACCCTGCCCTGTAGATGTGTTCCACCACGCTCCTGTAACCCTGCCCTGTAGATGTGTTCCATCACGCTCCTGTAACCCTGCCCTGTAGATGTGTTCCATCACGCTCCTGTAACCCTGCCCTGTAGATGTGTTCTTGGAGCCATAAAGGGCTCAGACACACAACAGCAGAGTTCTGTCCTGATGAAAGCCAGTGTGCTGAAACACATCACTTGAATTGTAACTAAACCACCATGGAGAGCAACTTAAATACCGGGATGGGCAGACCTACTCTGAGCAGCTAGAACCATATGAAGGGGCACAGGTTACCCGTTTCTGGGCTTACCACAATTCACTTAGTGTCTGTTCATTTGGCTGTACCATGCATAGTGATGGTCAATAACACTTATAAATGCTATAACATACATCTGTTCTAACATTTGTACTAAGGTCGACCTTCAATAACCCATGGTTTGGTATAGATCACTTCAGGTGCAGCACATACTTTATGCTCTAACTTATGACCTGTGACCTGTAAGGGTCTTCCTGCTCTGACCTGTGACCTGTGACCTGTAAGGGTCTCCCTGCTCTGACCTGTAACCTCACCTGTAAGGGTCTCCCTGCTCTGACCTGTGACCTGTAAGGGTCTCCCTGCTCTGACCTGTAACCTGTAAGGGTCTCCCTGCTCTGACCTGTAACCTCACCTGTAAGGGTCTCCCTGCTCTGACCTGTAACCTCACCTGTAAGGGTCTCCCTGCTCTGACCTGTGACCTCACCTGTAAGGGTCTCCCTGCTGGAGGAAGTCATTCTGCTCCTTGGCCCCGGCGTTGGCCTTGAGCTCCTGCACCACCACTCTGGAGGCGCCCAGGTCAGCGTAGATCTCACTCAGGAGAACCTAGGAGGGGAAGGGCACCATGGGGAGGGAAACAACGACAAGCATGAGGAACTGGACACGAGCACTAGTTCAACCTTAGCCACAGACTGTAGCAGAGTCCCTTGGAAAAGTGACAGCAGTTACAATTACTAAGTCATCATTATTATTACAACTGGATACAGGACAATTATTGGTGATTGTAAATGTGCCTTTCCATCTTAATGGAAAACAATCACCATTGTGAATGGCTGGCTGGCAAAGACAGTGCGAGTTTGTGTGCATTTACATCAGCTGTGTTATGCAAATTAAAATGGACATTCTTTCAATCAAGGGAGAAGTTGTACTCTGGTGTGGGATCAGAAAAGGTTGTCAGGGCAACCTTTACAGAAACACCAAATCAAATTGCAACAAATGCAAATGTATGCAAATAAACCCATTTCCATCAACTTTAGTTGCATTATACCTTGTGCGAATCGGGGGTTAATCCACCCCTCTCTGGCAAATCGATTGCTAATTGGACTTTGAAAGCGTTTCCACTCAGCATTTAACTATTTTACCCTTCAAGCCATATGCAACCATACAAACAGTGAGATCCTGTGGAGAGCTGACCCAACCAGGCTTACCTTGCCAAACCAGCCGCTGCCTATCTCCTGTATGTAACTGAGGCTGTGGCGAGCCATATGGGGGCCTGATGATCCATCTGTGGAGGACAAACCAACACATCACTGATTAGTTCAATCAATACATCAGTGATTAGTTAAGGCAATTAGTTGAGTCAATAGTGTGGCACTGCAGCTACAAAACATTCTGTTCTTTCTGTTTTTATGCTTAGTTGGTAGTGATCATAGGGCTGGGCGGTTTATTGACTTTAAAAGGTATACCAAAATATGTTAAAACGATATAGGATACGACAATACCATTAATACGGCATTTTCCATTTGACATATTCTGTATTTTTTTTTAAATATATTTTATATTTATTTTTTTCCCATGTTTAATAACTTAATATGTATACAGTGCCTGACAAAAGTCTTGTCACCTATCCAAGTTGTAGGCACAACAGATGATAACTTGACTTGTAGTTGATCAATTGGAATCAGAAATGGCCTTTAGATTATGCTTATTATACCAACATAAAGTTGTGTATCATTAATTGAGTTTTATCATGTAATAAGGACAGACAGGTCAGATTGGGTTTGGACAAAAGTCTCGTCGCATACACAAAAATATTTTTTTTAATTTTTAATTTTACTTTGATAACACAAAAATGCTACAATAACATCAGAGCATAAAGTCATGGTGCCTTAGAAAAAACAAATAATATTGTGTATGACTCCCATGAGCTTGGAGGACTGCATCCATATGTCTCGGCAATTACTCAAATAACTAATTGATGAAGTATGGAATGGCAAAGAAAGCAGTCTTGCAGGACTGGTTTCATCTTCCAAGCCTCCTCCTTCATCCTACTTCAGACATGCTCAATAATGTTCTTGTCTGGTGATGGGCTGGCCAATCCCGGAGCACCTTGACTTTCTTTGGTTTCAGAAACTTTGATGTGGAGGCTGAAGTATGAGAAGGAGCGTCATCCTGCTGAAGAATTTACATTCTCTTGTGGTTTGGGATGTAATAGGCAGCAATAATCTCTTGATACTTCAGGCTGTTGATGTTGCCATCCACTCTGCACACCCATACTGGTTGTAACCCCAAACAATTTTTTTGCCAAAACGATAGACAGTGGAAAAGTGTAAGAAGGTTGATTTTTTTTCTGATGAATCATCAATTAAACTGCATTACGATCGCTACGAATACTGCAGAAGACCTGTTGGAACCCGCATGGACCCAAGATTCACCCAGAAAACAGTCAAGTTTGGTGGAGGAAAAATCATGGTTTGTATGGGGGTGTGCAAAAGATCTGCAGAGAGGATGGCAACATCAGCAGCCTGAAATATCAAGGGATTCTTGATGGCGATTACATTCCAAACCACAGGAGACGGCAAATTCTTCAGCAGGATGGCGCTTCTTCTCATATTTCGGCCTCCACATCAAAGTGGATGCAGTATGGATGCAGTCCTCCAAGCTCATCTGAGTCATATATGATATTTTATTTTCCCCCAGGGCACCATGACTTTATGCTCTGATGCTATTGTAGCATTCTTGTGTTATCAAAGTAAAATTCAAAATTAAAAAAAATATTTTTGTGTATGCGACAAGACTTTTGTCCAAACCCAATCTGACCTGTCTGTCCTTATTACATGATAAAACTCAATTTATGATACACAACTTTAGGCCGAATCTCGATTCTTCTCCTTGCCCCTTTTGCTTAATCTTGTCTTAGTCTTAACCCTAGCACTTGCAAGTGTAAGGGCCAAGGGCTGAGATCTTTCCCCTATGAAATGAGACGCCACTAGGTTTCGGGTACGTCATGCGTGACTGTATGAGCTATGAAACTAGCGATTTAAAAAAAAGTCTAATGAAGAACATGGTTGCAAATATATATGTATACAACTGTGTAGAGCACGAAACAAGACTGTCGTCATTTTTTAATTAATTATAAGCCAAAAATACTTACATGTAGTGTATGTAGCATGATAGCTGGCAAGCTACCATATAAGCCAATGGAGTGGTGGTATACGCGCTAAATGTATCCTAAAACTACCGTTTGAAAGCTTCAGTTAAGACCGACAATTCTATGCATCGCTCGTGTAGTACATTTCAGATCAAACCAAGTCATTATAAACATATACAAAGTTGTGTAGATAGCTTTATTCATGTAAAATATTCCTCGCTTCAAGCAGCCATGTTTTTTTGAAAATTCCCGAGCTGGTTTCGCGGTGTGCTCTGGGATAGCCCTTGGAGGACCAAGGTAGCTCTCCGATAATCTCAAAAACGAGGGCCATACACCCCTTAAACTTACCCTTTAATCTTGATCAAGTTGGGTATTGAGACACCACTAGCTCTCACATGAACGCGCAATTTCAAGGGTAAGGGGTAAGATAAGGGGTAAGGGGAAGTATTGAGATTGGGCCTTTATGTTGGTATAATAAGCATAAACTAGAGGCCTTTGCCTTTCATATGAGCCATTTCTGATTCCAATTGATCAACTACAAGTCAAGTTATTATCTGTTGTTCCTACAACTTGGATAAGTGACATGACTTTTGTCAGGCATTGTATAATAACTTAATATGTATATTGTTTATTGTGTATGTTTATTGTTTGCACCAACGTCCCACAAAAAATTCCTGGTAGGTGAAAACCTACTTGGCAGTAAAAACTTTTCTGATTCTGATTCTGATGATAGTCACTACCGGTATCGTGCTGCGCCATGATGTGGATTTTTGCAATACCGTGGATACCGGTATATATTCATGAGTTCTAATTTGGCATTCATATTGTTTTGTTCAAAATTTCAATTGAGTGATAATAGTTAGTTTCTACATCAATTATTTTTTTTATCAAACCTCTCTAGATTCTTATGAAAAAATTTCGCAATGTACAACCTATATTTATCAAGTGTATAAGGCTTAGAGACATTGACCAGAAAACACAGGCTAAACACCCTTCATACATATGGCCCAAGGGTTTTTCTGAGATTTGAAAAAAGCAACACAATGTCTCGTACACATGAGATCAGCTTTGTATCCATATCCTACAGGCAGACAGACATGAACAGCCTTTGAAGTTGTGTCCTTTAGATAACTAATAATCAGTCATCCACTTTTAAGTCATCATCATCATTCACATTATTATTATGCACTTAGGCAAAGAATACAAGTGTGCAATCAACACTAGATCCAGTGTTTCCCCTACAATGATATTAGGGTGGCGCCCCGCCCCCCCCAACGGCCCCGCCCGCCCCCCCTGGAAGCTCAAGTAAAAAATTTTTTTAAAAAATATATATATTTTTTTTTTTATAAATATAGCGCCAGATCACAAAATAAGTCATTTAAGGTTACCTTTACCATAAAACATGTAAAATTATACTTATTTTTTAAGTGAAACTGCTTATCCTAACCCCTAATCCTGAAGTATAATTGTTGCATACTGTTACTGTAAGATGTTATATTGACTGCTGTCATTAAAAGAAACACATGAACATCATAATTCATTTAAGTGTTGTGTCCGTGCGCCGCGGTGCGGTGCGCCCCTGCCGCCGTCCCCCTCCCCCCCCCCCCTAAGCTGTAACCCTAGGGGAAACACTGAGATCTATTTGTTTAAAACACAAGCCCCTGTACCACCAGACATAGCTGAAGTCAGCCTACTGTAAGGACTGTAAATGCTTTCATCATATTAACCCAGCGTAATCCAACAATTAATCTTACTACTAATCCTGGCCTTGTTATTCTCTGAGAGCGAGTACATATCTACTTAACCCGTACAAGGGGAAAGATTTCACTTTCTGCTTCGACACATAATGCTTTCGCTCAACCTAATTGGGCACGCACAGAACCAAAAAGGAAATCAATTGGTGAACTGGGAAAGTACACATGCTTAAGAAAGAGTTACTACAGAGCGCTAATGTATAACAGGCTAACTGAGAGACTAAGACAGTAAGCCTGTGTGTGATCTGACTGGCCCATCATGAAACTATATTTGTTTAAGGCAAGACACAGTAGATGCAATGCAAGTTATAAAAAGATGCATTTTGAAATAAAGATTGTATTAGCAATTAAGGACGTATTCTGAAAACAAGCATTGACAAGTCACAGACCCAGCCACCTCAAGGGGAAGAACATTTGGTCAGAAAGTAGATGTGTCCGCAGCTGTATCCGCTTATGAAATTCTGAATGAAATCCTTTATTGCTGTGGTTGTGCGACCCTGTGTATGAGCATCATCATGACAGCTCTAGGGACATTTATAATGACATAAAAGTTAAGTATAAAGAGGACTATACCAATAAAAGAATACAAATATGGTGGGTCAAAAGTTATGAGGCAATCGAGTGTACAGCAGCAGATGTAAATTGGTCATGCCAACAAGGTCGGCAGGACATTAAACTCCAACACTTCAGCCTGCTTATCATCAATGGTCACTCAAGTTTCCAGGAAGTGCCATGGCAAAAATATCTGGCCCTGTGAACCTTTCAAAACACACAACAAAGCACAGCACCGCAAGGGCTTTCATGATCTAGTGAAAATTCTTGTGACACACCAGGCCTTTCTACATCTCATTCCTACAGAGGTGAGAACTTTCCATTGACTGTTGTGCAATCATTTGATCATTAGAACTACCAGAGTGGGACTGCATGGGTGACCAACCTGCAATCCTGGGCAGGTCTAAATGGGGTGGTCCTGGCATGGCGACTGGGGGCACGGCCAAAGTGTACACCTCTGCTGGGGACTGCATGGAGGGGGTGTCCTCGGCCGGTGGGGTGAAGTCGATCTCATCTTCAAAGTTGTCCTCGAATTCCTAGAGGGACCGATGGAAATGAAACCAATCAGTTTTATTTTGCCACAGCGACTTCTACATGAAATGGCCTGTGTGTTCTGCTTAACCTCCATTAAAGGGCTGGGTGGTGTGAACTCACCTTGAAGTTGATTTCCCGTTCCTTGCAGCAGGTGACACAGTTGAAAAGCACCAGGACCAGCACCACCAGAGCACAGACAGACACCAGCAGAGACAGCTGAAGGGCCTCCTCCCCCAACACCACTGCACAGCAACAAATAGGACAGGGTTAGTTTAATAGTTAAGAGCTGCACCCACAAACACACTACAGAGCATCAAACAGGACACGGTTAGTAATTTAAGAGCTGCACACACAAACAACCACAGGTACTAGTTGCCATAATGCTTATATTTGTACACAAACAAAGTACTTGTACAACCACGGTATCTACACAAACCATATAACATATGCCCATAGTCATACAAGATTCAGATGACAGTTTTGATATATGAAATAGCCTGTAATAGTGGTAAAGAATGAAAACTGGATTATTTTCTGCTTACAATGCAGCGTTTGGACAGAAACCTACTCCAAAATCTAATTCACACACCATGTTTGCATACTTAGCTGACCCATAGTAAACTGAACAGGTGTATGGTTTTCTTTCCTACCTCTAAAGCAATTCAATATCTGATAGCTTTCAGCCCCACAGCAGCATCATCATTTGTTTGAGCTGCGTGGCACCGTGAGTGTCTGTGTCTGTGTCTGTGTCTGTGTCTGTGTCTGTGTCTGTGTCTGTGTCTGTGTCTGTGTCTGTGTCTGTGTCTGTGTCTGTGTCTGTGTCTGTGTCTGTGTCTGTGTCTGTGTCTGTGTCTGTGTCTGTGTCTGTTGGACTAAAAGAACACATCCCACAAACTCTCCTGTATCTTGTCCGACAGAGTCATGGAAGCGAATGAAAAGGGTGAAGGGGGAACTGAACTCCAAACATAATTTTTTTGGTTTTGTCTTGGATTGTTTACATTTAAACGCTTACATAGTAGAATGTTCTAGCTATAAATAATGATGGGGCCCTCACATTAGAGCAAGGTTAAACAACCCTGCCTACTCACAGAGCAGCTCCCCTTGCTCTCTACACACTATGGTAAGCTACAGGCTTGAAAAACAGAAACCAATTTTAGAGTTCATCAATGGTGTGTGACCATCTACACACTCACCTGAGTCATACACCTGAGTCACACCCTGTCACATGACGACCAAGTCTCAGGTCCACACCATTAACTAGCACAAATAATGTCATAAAGGCACGAAACGAATAAAGGAATAAAACATCCTTCCACATGACACAATGACAGTAACCCCTAACAGTCAGTGCTGTGCATTCCTTCTTGGTCAATATTCAACCCAAGTACAACAAAGAGAGAGGTCAAAGTACATCAATGGCTAAGGCTGTCTAACTATTCTCAAATAGATTGTTCAACCGTTAGCCTAACTGCGGTGCCAACAAACCTTTAGCTAGTTTAACCAACAAAAGCCAAGGTTAAGATTCTAGGATATAGCTATTGCTGGCTAGGGGGAGGAAAATATAAATAAATCAATAAAAAGAGGCTGACGAGCCTTTATTATGACGATCTCTTCCCTCTGATCTCAGTCTCAGCCTGCATCATGACCCCACGTGTGTACCAAATAATTCAGCTGGTTTCCTAGCCAAAAGCCCAGGAGCTGCCATATCTTATTTCTCATGCCTGCCTGGCAAAGTGGTCTCTGTCCACAGAGAGGAGGAGCTGACCTAGTTCTACGGATGCTGGGCCTACGGATGGACAGTCCAGACAGTGACACATCAAAATGGGACATCTATGGCCCAGAGTTTCAGGGGCACCCTTCTCAGTCACTTACACATGAAGCCTCATTAATCATTCAGTCCTGAGTTCAGATTGCTACAGACAGCTAAGGGTGGCCTGTAATTCTTGAAATTCTTGTTGGTCTAATGTGTAAAGTGATTTTTGTAAATCAACAATGGAGTCCCTAGCCTGGTCATTTTTCTGACATTCCTGAATGAAGCAGGAGTGATGGTCTTGCTGAAGAACAGTGTCTTGGGAAGCAGATAAGGTTGCCGAGTCAAGTACAAATAATTTGCATGCAAGAAGCTGCTCAGCCGATTATGTAAAGTCTAGACAGGCCTGGTTACCCACGGACACAGCTCAGCATGACAGAAAAACGTCTGTGGCTTTTAGGTAGTTTGGGCCACAAAAAAGATGCAACCATAATGTAAAGAGTGTAGGCTATATGAATGGGGTAGCTGTGGATCAACTGGAGAATGTAAACATCACACAAAACGGCACCACACCATCACAGAAACCTTATGGAGATGGGACAAATGAGTTTCAACTGAATATAGCAATATCTGTTCATCCATCATGTCAAACTGGATAAAATATTAGGAATCCACGGTTTATTGTCAATTTCTACGTACAGACCTTTGAATCTGTGGTTCCTAAAGTGGTGGTATTGTTACAGAAGGCTGAATGTGGACTGAGGGTAAAAAACGGATATAATACAACATGGCCAGGGTCTACTTTTAGAAGGAATAGCTAGCCTCATCATTACTTCAATGGACATGCACCTAACAGGAACCAATTCAACACATATTTATTCGGTCCAGATTTGATCTGTGCGCAAATTAAATAAAAAAAGGTTTAACTGATAAAGTATTTCGGTTTAACTGATTGATGAAATGTTATAGAAAATGTTTAACTGTTCAAATATATAAATATACTGGCCTATATCCCCCCCAGACGCTAATGCTAACTGGCAATGAAAGAACTGCATTCTGCCATTAGCAAGCAACAGACTTTACACCCCGTAGCAGCCTTTATTGTTGCGGGTGACTTTAACCACTCCAACCTGAAGACTGTAGTCCCCAAATTTCATCAACATGTCTCCTGCCCCACAAGAGGAGACAAGACTTTGGACAAAGTATATACAAACATGGCTGATGCCTACAAGGCAGCCCCCCTCCCCCACCTAGGTCAGTCTGACCACCTCTCTTTGTTCCTTCTCCCCAAATACACACCACTCATCAAACGTGTGAAACCCACAGTGAGGACAGTTAAAGTGTGGCCAGAGGGAGCAGACTCTGCACTACAGCACCGGTTTCGAATACACGGACTGGAGTTTGTTTGCCACTCAAGCCACACTGGACTCCCACACGGACATTGACTCCTATGCCTCATCCCTTCTGGACTTCATTAACACCAACATCGACAGTGTCACCACACTCAAGCGTATCACTACCTTCCCGAACCAGAAGCCTTGGATGAACAAAGGGGTCCGCCTACTACTGAAGGCACGAGACACCGCTTTGAGATCAGGTGATTCTCAGGCCTACAGTTCATCCAGGGCTGACCTGAAGAGGGGCATCAAGCAGGCCAAGCACTGCCACAAGCTAAGGATTGAGGAGCACTTCAAGAACAACTCCGACCCCTGACGCACGTGGCAAGGCATCCAGGCCATAACAGACTACAAACCCACCAGCACCACCCCCCATAACAGTGCGGCCTCCTTCCCTGACGAGCTGAACAGCTTTTATGCACGCTTCGACAGGGACAACCAGGAGGCTGCCATCAAGGCTGTGCTCACTTCAGGCCACCAACCCCTTACACTCTCCCCCACCGACGTGTGTGCTGCACTGAGCAGGATTAATGCACGCAAGGCCGCTGGCCCTGATGGCATCCCTGGACGGGTGCTCAGGGCCTGTGCTGGGCAGCTAGCTGAGGTCTTGACTGACATATTCAACCTGTCTCTGGCCCAAGCTACTGTCCCCGCGTGCTTTAAAACCACCTCCATCGTGCCGGTGCCGAAACACTCCGCTGCAGTGAGCCTTAACGACTTCCGCCCCGTTGCACTCACCCCCACAATCATGAAGTGCTTCGAGAGGATGGTCCTGGCTCACCTCAAAAGCTACTTACCACCCACACTGGACCCTTTTCAATTCGCCTACCGCAAGAACAGGAGTACGGAGGATGCCATCTCCACAGCATTACACTCCGCCCTTTCTCACCTGGACAGTAAAAACAGCTATGTGAGGATGCTGTTTATTGACTTCAGTTCAGCCTTCAACACTGTTCTTCCCTCCAAACTGATCACTAAACTCAATCACCTGGGTATCAACACTTCTCTCTGTAATTGGATACTGGACTTTCTGACCAACAGACCTCAACCCTCAACCCTCATCCTCAACACAGGCGTGCCCAGGGCTCGAAATTGGCACCCGCCAAGTGCCAATGGCGTGTAGATTTTTGGGCTGGCGACTAAATTGTCTCCGATGCTCCGCCACTTGGCGAGTGACATTGCGGAGCAAATCTCCAGACTATTGCGCCCGTCATGGTTAAAAATAGCTTGCAACGCCAACACGAACAGTGGGAGAAGTGAAAGGGTAACATTAAGTTCTTAGAATTTGAATACAACAATAACAATTTGCACGCGAATACAATGTTCTAATATTTTGCCAGCGAATACAAAGTTCTAATACTTTGAGCTTATAATGTTCTAATATTTTGAGCGTGAATCAAAAGTTGAAACCGACTTAGTTGACCACACGCAGGTTAACGCAGTTAAACGAAAGCTAAAATAATGTGCCGATTCATTGCCGTTGCATCACCTCAAGCAAAGGTGCAGAGAACATATAGGGAGGAAGAAACAGCAGCCACAACAGCAGCTACAGCTACACCAAGAGCATGTTGCAGTAGGTTAGCCTGGGTGCCATCCGTGTGTCCGCGTTCCACTGATCAAGCTGAACAAACGTTCAGCGAGAAGGCAGCAATCAGTGGAACGCGTACAAACGGATGGCACCCAGGCTAGCAGTAGGTGGCTCATTGCAAATAATGGGGAGCCACGGCAGTGGCTGAAATACGTTGACGGTGGTAGTATAAGCGTATAGAAGAGCAATGGTTGAATAAGCTTATCGCCGACCGGTGGGCTCTCGCACGCCCCCTTCAGTGAAGCAGAGGTACTGTTTGCCTTCCCTCTGTTTCAATGCGTTTTTTTTTGTCAGATCAGTAAGACTATAGTATAATAAGCTTTTGAATATCTATGCTGTAGTGTTAGTTGGACAATATTTATCTATCATATAGGTGTCATTTAAAAGCTTAATTTAGATTTTTTTTTAGTAGACCTAATGCAGCGCTTCTTATGAGGTTAAATGAATTCATCTGAAGTACATTTTTAATAGCCAACTCTTGAATGTGCTTTTAAAAAAAAAAAAAGGTCATGCAAAAGTTAATTAAATAATTAACATATCATGAAGGAGGGCCTTTAAGGATTCCCGGGTACAGCATGATACAGCATGTGTTGCGGCTGTCACCAGCCAATTGGGCAATATTGGTTGATTTCTTTAAATCCATTCTGAGAGTGATTAACGATGATCTTAAAATCATAGGTAAAGATTGTTTATATCAACCAATGTCAGAGTAGGTCTAAAATGGCAGGTTTAATTTTGGCTGGTAGGGTTAATTGAGGCTGTCCAGAGCAAGAGATGTCTGCGTAGGGCACGCAACATCATCAAGGACAGCTCACACCCCAGCCACAGACTGTTTGCCCTCCTCCCCTCTGGGAGGCGCTACAGGGTCCTCCGTTCCCGTACCAGCAGGTTCAAGAACAGCTTCATCCCTGCGGCTGTCACCCTGCTGAACTCTGCTCCACGGGGTTAGCCCCCCCCACCCCTTCTCACACCTCCCCCTGTGACTGTTCTCCCCCCCTCCCTCCAGCAACTGAACTTTTGCACTATACTCACTTCTCCCCCCCCCCCACCCCTACCCTGGCTTGACTGCCACTCACCCTCCTCTAGCCATTGAACTTTTGAACTACACTTCACCCATCCCCCCCATCACCCCCCCCCCCCCCCCCCCCCTGGCTTGACTGCCACACACCCTCCTCCAGCCACTGAACGTTTGCACTATACCTTAAGGCCGAATTATGCTCTGTTTTAGACGTAACGCGTAAGCACGTAATATACACAAGGAACTTGTTTTAGACAAGTTTTGATTTAAGGTTCGTTTTAGACGCAGAGCCGTGTTGCAAGGATTGTGAGCCGTGTTACGTGTTGCAAAGCAAATTGACGCCAGAACTGTAGATTTTTTTTTGAGTTAAGTAAGCCTATTTATTGCAGCAGGACAAAGGAAAAAAACTTACCGGAGCATGAAAGTGTAGTGGGCGAAAGGCTTGATGTTATGAATACATGTGTTACACAAAATACAAATTTTGGCAATTCAGTACCAGTGGCGAAAAAGACAGCACATGACGCAAAAGTTCGTTTATTGGCATCTTTTAATGACTGCGACAGGCTTTAAAACGATGTGTTTATGAGTTACATTATTCAAAGATGAGGTGGTAAACGGCGAAAGAATCTCATCATGTTGTCAATGCTTGTAACTACAATGGTGCTGGCCACAAGGTAACGGCAGGTTACTGTTAACTTTTGTATGAGCAGACCGGGCTCATTCTATCAAACTCGCTGGTGCAATTGATGGATTCACGTCAATATAAACTCAATGAAAGATATCACCATGACTCACAAGTGGCGGAAAATGAATATGAAAGTACCTATTTGTTCGTGAATGACCACATTCTCTCCAAACAATCGCGGGTGAGAAAGGGATATTCGCGGTAATTTGAGCGTCCTTATAAGTGTTTAAAGAGGATTTGTAAAGGAGTTCATGTCTTCGGACCTCTTCTGTTATGTTTGTTCCTAATCCATAAGAAAAGGCTTGTGAGACGGTCTGCAGGGTATTCATGATTTTAAAAAATGTCTGGGTCTAAAAAAAGACTGTATGCTATTAACCCGGAAACGTGAGACTCTGTGTGAAAGGCTGTGGTAGCCAGCCAATCACAGCCTTTGCGAGCTGTGTAGGGCCGTAGTGTTTTAGTCGCATAGTCAGGAATTTTGGGCGACGCACTTAAGCACGTAAGGGGGGGTATTTTACCGCGCAAGGGGGGGTTGTGTATCTTACGTGCTTACGCGTTACGTCTAAAACAGAGCATAATTCGGCCTTCACTTTCCTCCCCCCCCCCTAAAACCTGGCTTGACTGCCACACACCCTCCTCCAGCCACTGAACATTTGCACCATATGTCTTTTTTATACTGAATTTACCTTTACTGCATTACCTGTATTGATTGTACTTTTCTACCTCATTCACTTGATTTCACTTGTTACCACCAGTTAACTTTCACCTGCACTTTATATACTTATCATACCTCAATTGCTGCTATTCAATTCTGTTTATATTACAATTCTGTGTCATATTCTAACTCTTACTGTACATATCATATTTATTCACTTAGTCCACCCTACATTTGCACATACTCTGCACTTTTATTGCTATTTTGCACTTACTGGTTAGATGCTAAACTGCATTTCGTTGTCTCAGTACTTGTACTCTGTACAATGACAATAAAGTTGAATCTAATCTAATCTAATCTAATCTAGAAACTAGAAAGAATATTAAAGAAAATCCATGCCACAGCTGATGAACATCCTTTTTTAAATAAACTTTGAATTGATTGATAAAATTGTATTCAAGCTGTTCAAATGCAGAATGTTTAAGTAAGCATCTGTTTTTCTAATTAAAAACAGGTAATGAGTGTCTTAGGCTGAATTTAGACGGAGCCTAGTTTCACTGAATCTGGTTCATTTTTCACACCTATTGAATCTTTTAATTTCATAAAGACAGAGCCTGGTAACGTGAGATTTGCGTAAAAACGGAGCCGCCAGATTGTGTTGAACGGGCTGTAGTACATACCCCACGCCTGTGAGTGGTGCTTTAGCGCTTTATTTACACAACTGAAAAAACGTGAAAAACCTAGAAGAAACTGAACAGCACAAGGTAAAGTAGCACAGCACATGGATAAACACATTACACAAGACATTCAAGCTCCAATTAGCAACATTACATTATGGTGGTTAATCAGTGGTCAGACTAAATGATATGCGAAAATGAATTCTATTTTCTATTGATAATAAAGAATTTGGAACAGTACAACATGTCTTGTTTGTCATCCCATTTCCCATGAGGCTTTGCTCTGACCATTTTAAATACATTTATGAATAAAAAAGCAAATTAAATCGCTGGCCAATTTAATTTGTGGTCATGAAAGTTATGTTACGTCTGAATAAAAATAATTAGATCAAGATAGGAGGCTAATCAAAAATCAGTATGCTGGATTCATGAGAGCGAAATCGAGACCCACCATGAGTGTGAAGTAGAAGGAGAACAGGTGATATATATAGTGGTTGGAGATCGTAAAACGATCAGGTGGGGCAATGACGTCATCATGTTGCGTGAATCCATGCAGACGAACACTGGCCCCCGTAGCGATTCAAATCTACTCACTTTCTACCCCCGACTTGGATCGTTGCGGATAGAGAGTCCGGATAGAGAGTGCTCGTCTAAATGATAGGGCTATCTGTATTAGCTATCTATATCAGATTGACAAAGTAGGGTTCATGTAAACGACCTCTCAATCTTTGCACTGTGGTGTTGGAGGGGGAGGGTTGCACAATTTCAGTTTCTTATTGTCAAAGGGGGGCCTGCTATGAAAGGTTTGGGAACCACTGCTTTAAATGTACATTTGAACCTACTGACTCATTACAAGGTTGTCAAGATGAATTGCTTTCATAGACCACTATACGGCAAAGACAAGCTTTAATGTGTAATTTAATGAAGAATAGTGTGAGATCACACATTCTCCAGCTATTCATTACCACAGCAGGAATGAGGAACAGGCCTGTCACTATTTTAAGACATGGATTAAATCAATGGAGCAACATTATTGACCAATATGATTCAGTCTTTAAAAATGTAATAACACAGGGCAGGATTTTGTTATAAATCCATCATGTTAAGCGTTATGGATTCCCCCGATTCCCCATTCATTTTCCCATAAGTGATTTGTCTCCTCCCTTATATATCTGCCGCTGCAAAACACAACAAAGTCAGATTTGTGTGTTCATGGTGGGGTGGTCATTTCCATTTATTAATATAATGATGTGTGAACAATCATGCCAGCCATGCCTAGTTTTGCTGCTGTAACTTTAGAGACAGAGTTAACCCTAGTACCATCAGTCACCTAATATCTAAACATTCAATTGCAAAATAACATTAGCACTAACAATGACTCAATTAAGTGATGGAGGCGAACTTGATAGTTGGTTTATTTGTGAAATAGCAATACAGAGTAACTAAACAACGGCTCTATCATTTTCTCCTTTGTCATAATCAAATCAAAACTGTATCTATACGGTGTTGCAGACACTTGTTTGACACAGATTTCTCAGAAAAGATGAAAACACACTAAGTAATCCAGATTTGTCTAGTAATAATAATAAAATAACCATTTATGGTAAAGGTGAGCGTTTTAAGGCTAACATACGCATTATGTCCTATCTTCATCAGAACTATAGTGAATGTTGGGGGAAATCTATAAATGAATATCGGTTGACGTATCATTATTGAATTTCTAAATCCTCATATATCAAAATCGGTTTCAATCTAAAAAATCCTCTATCGGCCGGTCTCTATCTGTGGTATGATAATAAGTGGGATAGGCCTCTCATAACTCGGAAGTCATCAAATATCCAGTTCCTCTATGTACTAGCTTCGATCCATCAGCTGTTTAAATGTCCTACATCAAGCTATGGATGTATTTATGTATTGTACACATCAACAAGAGGAAAGTTCTCCGTACAAGTGGCATAGTTCTTGTCATGTCTCGTAAACGACTGTTTTACTGCGATGGGATCACACATGAGGTGGCGAAATAAATGACCAGTTCATATGACTAACTTGCTCGTCAAATCTAACAGCTAGGCTAGGCATATCCTAGCTAGCTATACTAACGTTAGCTTGATGTGCCTCATATGATTTGACTGGTGTTTAACACCAATCAATGTATGTATAGCCAATGTGACTAAAGAAGAAACAATGGTTCACTACACTTCTATCGATCAATACGTTCAGTCTACTGCTCTTTCCATGCTATAGCAATATTTGGTAATAAGAATGGTCTAGGCTAATCAAAATCGCAGCGTTAGCTTCCCGGCTAACAGACCGGTGAACTGTCACTCCGTTTACGACTGCCTAGTAAGTTAAAAACCAAAACGATTAGCTTGCTTGCTATGAGTCATTAACCACGAAGCAACTTCATTGTACATTGTTTCACCGTGACACAACTGGAATCCAACATTTAATGGTGAGAAGAAATTAAAGCATTACCTCTGTCTGTATTCGGCAGTGGAACACATTGAACGAGCGATGTTGTCAACTGCAGAGTCCATATCCCCAGCAACAACAAACATCCATGATGGCTCTCCATCCTGTCCAGGTTTGTCTTCTCCAGGTAGTTCCCAAAATATTCAGTCACAATTCGTATAGCTAGCTAACTAGCTATAACAATCAGATCTTTGCACGTCTATCAAAAACACGCATACTATGCGGAGATTTTTTTTAGGTGTAAAAGCCTGCACATCCAGGACTTCATTGAATATATTTTTGCTGCCCAGCTAACCAGCTAGCAAAGAAGGTAGTTAGCAAGCTAGCTAACTATGCTAGCTTGCGACTGTTGTGACAAATTAGCCTGGTAGCCCACAAAAGCTAACGAGAGCCAGAAGGTTTACCTCACAGTTCGACTTCATTTGTCAGCAACACGATTCTCCTCTCTACTCCTACCACGTGCTTTTAAAAGTATCATCCTAGCATTTAGACGAGGTCCTCTAGAGCAATTTACGAATTGCTAGCAAAACCAAACACCATTACCGTTCAACAGAAACGCCATGTTTCTACGTCATGCGATAGAACTGTACGTCCCAACAAACAGGACTGGCAAGAACCAATACCAATGACGTTCCTCGGTTCCGTCCTAAACATATATTCATCCAATCATGTCACGCCGATCTCCTTCACGTCCTTTAATGGCTAAGTGCCAAAGGCAATGCTTCTTTTATTATCCAGCATTCCTTTCGCTGGTCTTCGAAACATATAAGCTGCATTGGTAATGTTCACATAATGAACATTACCAATTACAAACAGTTTTTTCCCAAGAGCTGTAGCCTCCATCACAGTCATAAAACACCACCCTTTCTGATTTTATGGGAAGTTGATAAAGACTAGGGCCTATGTGAATTCACTGTCATCTCATTTGTGTTTTTTAATTGTGTTGGACTGTTTTGATATGCAATTAGTCTACTTACGGAAATACTCAATCTATGAATTCCTTTATTTTATGATAAATTCACAAACGGATAATTTTAAAAGACACATGCTGTGAAGCACTTTGTTGAGCTGTGGAGAAAGATTCATTCAAATCAGGACTTCACAGAGGTCTGCCTGCCTACAAGTCTTCAGAGGTCTCTCTACTGAGTGTGCAGCAGGAGTCTGGCAGGGCCATGATTATATCACAATATATGTATTGGTACAACCAGTGGCTTACATATCTTCAAAGTGGATGGTTACCATCAGATTATTGACTAGTGTGAAAGCTCTTTACCAGTCCAGTCATTTCTGGCACTTCTTGGACAAGGAAGGTAATTCACTACACATCAACATTCTGCTATAGACAATCAGAACTAGTATCGATGGCTATGGGGTAGGAAGGCTTTTTATGTTAGTGCTATACAGTTCTCTGCTATATCATACCAAGCCCCAAACACTGGTGGACCAGGAAGCCCGCTGACAAGAATTTGGCATGCATTTGCCACCTGTAGGCACTGATGCTGTTATTGGTAATACTTAGGACTTGGAGTCCCTGACACCCAACATGTGGCCCAACAGTAACTCCATAGATGTCATCAGTTCACATTCAAACTGTTGCTGGGGTGTGTCATAGCTGGTATTGACTGCTGAACTGCCATCCAGTGAGACTAGCAGAATTTGCTACAGTATGTTTTTAAGCTGATAGGAGGTGTGTAGCATACATGTGTGTAGCATACACTCTGATTACTTGGACTATAGAACAGACAAGTTATGGCTCAATCATGAATCAATATCTGTCATCATAAAAAAATGTGTACAAATCCAGTCATAGCTTGGGGCTGGTGCTTTACACTATAGACTAGACTACATAGACTATGTCGCAAATGTTTTTGGGAGCGAAAAATCTGGTGTACAGAGTGTGGACAATAATCCTTTTTCCCCTTATAACTGTCATCACAATGATTCCATTGCATATGTGAGTCCTCGGGCAGAGGATTAGGGATGCGTCATAAGATGACTGTGTCATGTCTTTAGACATCCTCTTACTGAAGAATGACCTAAGATGACAAAGTCATCCTTTTCCTGATCTCAGAAGTCATGACACAATTTAGAGAACTGATGCATTTTGCATTGACTGATCTCAAGAGGTGGTCTTAATAATTGTTAGCCGGTAATCAAATTAGTTATACATAAATTACTTGTATGTATATTTGCCTTGTATTTCTACTTCTACTTTTACTTAGATGTATATTTGTCAGTGGCTTCACTTGCTGTTTTCCTTGTCGCAATATTTAGATTCATCTGTACTGTATGGGTCTCTTTACAAGCCCATGCAGTGTGAGGTAAATGATAAATGATAGTTAATGTTATGAAGGCGAGGAACACGAGCCAAAATGCAAATAACAAAAGAAAAAGACTTAACATGGAAATTCATAGGAAGATGACATTCTGTGTAATGTGTCACAAATATGTAATGAGAGCACAAATCTGATCAATATGGTAGATTATAGCAAAATTACAGTTATTACAAAAAGATGCATAATCAAAATAATAATATTATAATAATAAATGCCAGCTTCTTCACCCTGTTGCTGTCGACGCCTACAAAGTCTTAACTCAAGGACTGACCCCGCAAACAGGGAACGTCCCCAGGACGTTAACAGGACATTCGCAAGGTCCCCAATCGTCCCCAATTGGTCCCCGCCACAACGTTCGCTAGAGGACGTTACCAGAACGTTTTTGACGTTCGTAGCAAGTCTACGTTTGGTCCTTCTGTGACGTTCGCATGAGTCTTAAATCGGACTTTTAGAGAACCTTAAAATTTGGTCTGTCAGCACACCTCCCCAGGACGTCATTTAAAAATTTTTCTTTCTTTTTCTTTACCTGCAGGTCCTCTGCGTGACGTTCGCATCAGCCTTAAAACGGACTATTAAGGAACGTTATAATTTGGTCACTCAGCACACGTCCCCAGGACTAAATTTAAAAACGTCCCCGTAACCTTTACCTGCAGGTCCTCTGCGCGACGTTCGCATGAGCCTTAAAACGGACTATTAAGGAACGTTATAATTTGATTAGCACATGTCCCTAGGACGTCCTTTAAAAACGTCCCCGTAACCTTTACCTGCAGGTCCTCTGCGTGACGTTCGCATGAGCCTTAAAACGGACTATTAAGGAACGTTATAATTTGGTCACTCAGCACATGTCCCCAGGACGTCCTTTAAAAACGTCCCGTAACCTTTACCTGCAGGTCCTCTGCGTGACGTTCGCATCAGCCTTAAAACGGACTATTAAGGAACGTTATAATTTGGTCACTCAGCATAAGTCCCCAGGAAGTCCTTTAAAAACGTCCCGTAACCTTTACCTGTGGTCCTCTGCGGGACATTCGCATTTGGTCCTTCCAAAACGTCCCCTTGACGTCCTCTGATGGTCCTCTCTGAACCAGAAAAATGTTTTTCATTTGACCGACATTTTAATGAAAAGCCGGCCAAATATCTAACCTATTTCTGCTTCTAAATTAGCCTATTGAAGAAAACTGACCGCCTGCATAGCTTAAATAATAACATAATCAGGTAGTTTAGAATGCAACATGTTTATTTTCCTAAGTTTACAATGGGAAACAAAAACATTTATGTCTGATGCGCGTCAATAAGTGGCCTTTAAGTGCAACCTGCTGTGGCGTTAAAATGAGCGCCGCAACATGGTCATTGCTCTGTTCAATGAGTCAGGTATTCAGTGTTTGGAAAGTTCACTTTTTTACATGAACTTGCTCAGTTCATTGTTCATAATTCAAAATTTTGAACTAAGTTCAAAGCTCCAATTTTCAATATGCTGCGAGTGCTATCATTTTTCAAAATCTCTGTCTGCAATACCGCTCGCGGCTCTTCGGCGCGCAGTAGGCCTATAATAAAAGGAAACGCGCAACACTGCAGGTATTACAGGACAGGTTCATCCTCGTCAGAAGGTTTACCCTCATCACTGTTGTTCAGTTCAGTTGGCTTCTGAAAAAAAGCTTTTAAGGCTAGTCTGCTTGGCCATGTTGGATCCTTCTCACTCAGTTCGCTCCTCGTTTGAAACCGAGGGTTTGCGCTTTATTTAAAATGCAGCATATGCGTGTTGTTAAATAACTTTCTAACGGCAGATTAGGCTGTTCCTTTAAAACATAATAAGGGCAGTGCACGTTTGCTTTATAGGCCTAAATATTAGAATTGTTGTCAAATCCAGATTCTGCTTGCGAGACGGGATTTTTAAAGAAATTCCAATCAGACAATTTGACCGGTGAGCTCTTCGTTCTGTTGCAGCATCTTTGAAGGCCTATGGAAAGCTCAATATGTTAAAGCTAGACACTTGGTCACCTTCCTATGTATGCATTGTATTGGAATCATGCAGACATTACATTTATAGCACAGATCAGTAAAGAAGCATTCATATTTATTTTATTTCATCATTCTTAGTTTGGCTAGTTATTCTGCCTCCCTGCCCGCACGTCCGTGATGTGCCATGGATGTTAATTTAAAAAGTAATCATTACGGAAAACCCTCAATGCGTAGTGACTGAGATTGCTACAATATGCTTTTCCTCAAACCCTCGGAAAAAAAGACTAAGTTTGTTGGCTGTCTCACACTGTGATAAACCTGTTAAAGTGACACAATCGTAATCAGACAGTGTTAGGACAGTAGGTAGCGATCTCGTTTAGTAATAGGAAGGTTGACGGTTCAATTCCCATGCCCGTAATCGTATGTGTCTATGCATATCATATGAAATGTGTAAAATAAATGAACTTGAACTTGTGTGTGTGTGCGCCCTGTAAGCAAAATGACGGCTCCGGGATCTATTATTATTTTATTTTCTTCATTTAGCTCAGCAAAAACGGTCGTGCCTGCTACGTCCGCGGTGCATCCTTGAATAACGTACCCAGGACGTCTAAAACACGTTTCCCAGATGTCACCACAATGCCCTCAGGACGTTCTTGCAACTTCCTGCAGAACGTCCCCAGGACCTATAGAAACACGTTCCCCAGACGTAACCACAATGCCCTCGGGAGGTGCTTGCAACGTCCTGCATAACGTCCCCATGACCTATAGAAAACGTTTCCCAGTTGTCACCGCAACGTCCTCGGGACGGTCTTGGAACGTCGTGCAAAACGTCCTAAAGTTGTCACGGGAACCATACACATTTACGTTTTTAGAACGTTCAGAGAGACCATTACAGGACGTCTAGGGGACGTCATTTTGCTTACAGGGGAGAGACTTAAGAGAAGTTTTTATCCACAGGCAGTGAGACAATTTAATTCAAATGTTTAATTCAAGACCCTATTTTCATTTATTTATTTTAAATTTGATTTTAATTACATTTTAATTTTATCTCAATTAATTAATTTCATTTTATATTTTATTTATTTTTGCACAGTGTGGAGCGTAGACCCTCTGACATTTCACTTCAATTTTTTGTATGTGACAAATAAAACACTTGAACTTGAAAATAAGTGATGAAATCCGCAGCATTTAGTTATGTCAGTTATGTTCCAACATGTATTATTTATTGATTAACTTTCAGAACTGGTTCTCGACCAAGAACCCTTACAATGGTCTGCCCTGATTTAGTAATGAGGAGGGAGGTGTTTCCAAGTAGAGATGTCCCCATAGGTTTGACAGAAGAGCTTTCTATGCCTGCTTTATGTCTCTTCATCACAAAGCTGCCATAAGGTTGCACTGGGAAAACACTGGATAACACCAGAAGACAGGTTTCACTTGGGAAGTGGTGAGTCCTTTGCTGTTTTGCAGATGTACTGCACGTGTTGCATGTCCTAATCTTTTTAGCCTTTAAGGACAGAGATTTGATAAATATGCAAGATGTTATGGGGATAGGTAAATAATACGTAAAAGATTCTGTCAAACTCGCAGTGATGCAAAGGCTGCATGGCTGAGTAGAATATATATGCAACACAAGATCTTATGGTATTCATATGTACAACATATCAAATGGCTCTGATCAGTGTGTGCGTGTGTGTGTGTGCGTGTACATGTGTGTATGTGCGTGAGTGTGTGTGTGTGTGTGCGTGTGCGTGTGTGTTTGTGTGCTCCACGTATTTCAGTTAAAGGTAAAAATGGCCATTACTGGTATGCTGAAGGAGGATGACATCAGAAATGCAATTGAAGCTTGTCAAGGTGAGTATCTAACACACACAGACACACGCAGACACACAAACACCTCCTCTCCAACCACATACACTCACCTACCAAAAGAAACACACATCACAATAGGTACACTTACAGGATACACACCAACACAAACACACACACACACACACACACACGCACACACAAATGTCCCACTCGAGGGCCCACCATGGGGGGAAGGGTGGCACCAGGTAACTAGGCAGCCAAGGGGCAGGGGAGCGGTTACCACGCCGATGTCTCTGTGTTTATGCTACAGGATTTTAAATCACACCAGCCACTCCTCGCATTCAATTATTTACATCAAAGAGTTATTTCTGCCTGGAAAGACAGACTTATCACACCACTCACAGTAAATCAAATGTCGGAGATCAATGCCACATTGTGATTTTGATCATGTTAAAAACAAGATAAACAAGATGGCTTATTGATGACATGCTGGACATTGCACACACACACACATACACACACCTTTATGGTCAAACACACACACACCATTAACACTCAGTCTGTGCCCCTGCTTAACTCCTTGTGATATCTCTTCTTCCTCCAAAGGACCAGACACATTTGATTTTAAAAGTTTCTTCAAGCTTGCTGGGCTGTGTGGCAGACCACAAGCAGAAAGAGAGAAGGTGTTTGGAGTTGTAGACCAAGACCAGAGTGGATTCATAGAAGAAGCAGAACTCAAGTAAGGCTACACCTTGCTGAAATGTTAAGGAGCAATTTATAGGACAGATTTATTATCATTAAGACCACAACATTATTTGTATATTTGAACATACACAGCTACAGTAGCTTCTGCTAGCAGCCTGCTCTGGATATACTCTCAGTAGTATTCCCCTGTGGGTCTGTAGGTTCTTTCTGCAGAATTTCCTCTTGGGAGCACGGGAGCTCACTGAGGCTGAGACCAAATCATTCCTGCAGGCAGCAGACTGCGATGGGGATGGCAAGATTGGAATGGAGGGTATGATCAGATCAGATTTCAGATTGGGAACTATGCAGTGGAAATCATTGTGTATGGATGTAAATGTTTAATAGTAATTCATGTAAGGACAGGTTGTGTGTCATAGATGTCAGTAAAGCTTGGCAGATAGAAACAAACAGGTGCTTTACAGTAGGTTTGAGTTCTGTGTACGTCCACATGGCCAAATGTAAATGCTTTTGGATTAGACTGAATTGGATTAGAATCTATATATACTTTATAATATATATATATAGTTAATATGACAACCAAATGTGAAAAAAGATTCCACATACAATTGCACAGTGAGTATGTCAACCCCCACAGGTCTCAGTAGCTGTGTCCTCAGTGCTGTTTGTTTCCACTTCACAGAATTCTGCTCCCTGATGAACTGAAGACCTGGCTGTCACGAAGGAGGATGGTTGATCACCTGTCTTCAGTTCTTATATTGACACAGATATTTCCAATGACTCCCTTAAAGGAGTACAGGTTTAGAGAACAGAGGAGTTGAACCAAATACATTCTTTAAATCCTGTTGAATGATTCAATTAAAAAGAGCCTACATGGAAAAAAGGCTTATTTGTTTTTGAGTTTTTCATTTGTTTACTATCTTTGTGTTTGAGTGTATGTGTGTGAGTTCACACTGTGCTTCACTCAAGGTGAAGCAACACCCCCCAAAACATCAACAAAGCAAAGTGCTTTAAAGATTTGCACTGATGCAGGCCATAGATAGTTGATGCAATAGTTGTGTCACAGCACTGCTTCTGCATCCTCTTCAGGGTTGTTGGCATGTAAGCTGCTGGGCTCTTCACACCCAAGCCTTGGACAGGGCCACTTCCTGGAAGCTACGACCCTCAAGAGACAAACATATTTTGCATTTCAGAATGACAAACTGGGTAAGATTTGACCCTGCAACAAAGATAGGGAAATATAACCCAAAATGAGTTAAAGAGCAGCTTTTAATATGTAGAAAGTCATGGGATTTATTTTTTATTGTTGTACTTACTTGAATGATAAACAATAGTAAACCGTTGATGCTTAACTCACCATAATACCCAGCCCAAGGAACTTTATTCTTTGTGTGTTGTGTTATGGGGCGACAGTGGTACGCGAGATACTGAAGTCGTTCAGTAATCAGAAGGTAGCTAGTTCGATTCCCTGTCGAAGTGTCCTTAAGCAAAACACTGAACCCCTAATTGCTCATGATGTGCAGTGTGCCATCAGTGTAAATGTAAAATGTGTATAAATCCACTTTGGATAAAAGCGTCTGCTAAATGACTTAATGTAATTAAAACACACTGACAAACATCCTACAAGGGAATATCACAGGTTGGTCACATATCACCAGAGGTCTTTCTTACTGTGGCCAAAAAAAGTTTAACTCCCTTGTCTATAGAGATAACTGAACCCCACAGATATTTAGATTCTAAAATAATAAAGGAGTCACAAAGGTGGCATTCCTTCATTTTCACTTGTAGTCCAGGCAAAGTAGTGTTTTACGACAGACTAATTGTAATAGAATTTTTTTCAGCATAGATCATTTCTATGAGGTGTCCAGAACAACATACTAAAAGTCCTAAGAAATCCAAGTTGAGGAAATATGTTTAATTCTCATCAATCTGAGATGTGTGCTAATAATGCATGGTAAAAATATGCCTCAAAATTTCAATTTTTACCTTTACTCCTATCAAAATGAAACTTTACACAATGAAAGTACCAATGAAAAGTAAAAAAATGTGTATTACAAGTTTCTTTTGAAATTAATTTGAATATGCACATGAGCTCCACACTTATTGAATATGTCCATAGGCAGAAACACCATTCATATGTATGACAAATACATCGGCCAAATCTTCATCCTATCATCCTACTGCCAATGGGAGATGGCAATGTTGCTTTTAGACTGGCCTCTAACCTGAAAACTGCCTGGCTTGGTAGTGCCTGCCAGGGGAATGGTGTTTCTGACGGTAGCATGCCATTATTCCGACGCCCCTTTGGTCCGACCCGTCAATATTCCGAAAATTTCCCATTAATCCTACAGCCCACTAATTCGAAATGATTAACATAAACCCATTGCTCCGACAGCTCAATGTTCCGACCAATGGCTGTTTGGGGTCGGTCAACATAATTCCCCAGGTCGTATGTTCCTCGCCCCTCTTTTACCCGGTGCCAAGTAGACTGCCGCTGTAAGGGCAGACGCACGTTGTAGATGCTCTACTTTGCGCCCAGACACCAGAGACGCAATTGAGACAGATACGGACAAGTTATTTCGATTTTTGGTCGAGCTAGAGAAGTCTAGGCCAGCAGCGTCTTTGCAAATGTAAAATAAACAAAACAAACCAACTACGGATGGGCTAACAGCAGCATAGGTCTACTGCAGCCACGCACAGTTCGAGGACGGGAGGATAGCTTAATGGAAAGAACCCTGTTTGCGCTGCTTTTCGAGAGCTGTCATGGAAAGATGATTCCGCTTTGGTTTTGAGATTCACAGTTTTCTATCGATTTAGCCTATATAATTATAGTAACAATAATAATAATAGCTAATACTATAGGCCTGTAGGCATGCATTATTTTATCATGAGGTGACGGTGATCTAAAGCAGCTTTTGGTCGGAACATTGAACTGTCGGGACAAAGGGTTTCAATTTATTGGTGAAAATCTATCTAAGACTAAGGGCTGTAGGATCAATGGGACATTTTCGGAATATTGACGCATCGGACCAATGGGGCGTCGGAAAAATGAGCTGACCCCGTTTCTGACTATGCAATCAGGACATATTCAATAAGTGTGACGCTCATGTGCATATTCAAATTCATTTCAAAAGAAACTTGTAATACAAAAAAAGTTACTTTTTATGTATACTTTTACTATGTAAAGTTTTACTGTGGTAGGAGTAAAGGAAAAAATTAAGCCCATTTGGTTTATTTTGGGCATATTCGATTAGTGTGTAGCTCATTTGCATATTCAAATTCATTTTCAAAGAAACTTGTAATACAAAAAATTTAAATGTTCATGGGTACTTTTGCCATGCATTATTAGCACACATCTCAGATTGATGAGAATTAAACATATTTCCTCAACTTGGATTTCTAAGGACTTTTAGTATGTTGTTCTGGACACCTCATAGAAATGATCTATGCTGAAAAAAAATTCTATTACAATTAATTCCATTTTTGGCTCCAAAATGGGCTATTTTGCCTGGACTATTGGGTCAAATATAACCTCCAGGAATAAGTCATTGCGAAAAATCCAAATTAAGATTATGAAAACAAAAGAACAATAATACTTAACACAAAATACTTGGACTATTAGTACGGGATTCCAAAACAACCAGATTGGCAGTAGGCCTATTGGTAAATAAATCTGTGGTAATAAGAGTGGTGCTGTTGCTATGCTATGTTAAAAGTGACTTAAGTCTGAATCGCCTGCTGTTCAAGTGAATTGTTAGTTAGCATAGTTAGCAATGCAATAGTTAGCATTTCTGCCTTCCTCCCAACAGTTGACCCGGGTTCAATTCCTGTCATGTCCAATTTAAATATATTTATTATGGTCAGCAACTTCAGTCAATTTATGATGTATAGATATACAACCACACGAACTATGCCCCCCTGACAGCTTTCAGAAAGTCTGCATATGTTTCCAACTGACGGAAGGCTTTGCCAACAATCTTTTAACAGCTCCAGATTTGTATTTGTCGAAAAGAATATGTAAAGTCGAACAGTAGGTACTGTCACAAACTGGAGACTTGAAACAAGAAATAGGATGCAAACGCTCAAGGCGTGTTTTACTTAAATAAATCAAGTGCCACGATGGGCAAACAAGGCAAAGTTCACAGGACTGGAGAACACAGCATGTCTTACTGATCATAACCAATTACACACAAAGATAAAGGAAAAGTCTAAGGCTTACATAGGAGCTCAATTAATACATTGGCTACAGGTGAGAACTAAATCAATTAACACAATGGCTAGAGGGGAGAACTAAGCTTAATTAACACATTGGCTACTGGTGAACCAAACATCGAGGAAAGCAAACATCAAGGAAAGCAAACATTGAGGAAAATCTAAGTAGTGAGGGAAATACTAAACACAGGAGAGGATGAACGGGCTGGAGTAGCATATGGAGCAAGAGCAGGAACAGAAACAGAGGAGCGTGCAGCTAAGGTTGTGACAGATGATAGAAATTCGTTTTCTACTATACAGCCACGGAAAAAATTAAGAGACCACTTCAAAATGATCAGTTTCTCTGGTTTTACTATTTATTTGTATGTGTTAAAGTAAAATGTACATTTTTGTTTTATTCTATAACCTACTGGCAACATTCCTACCAAATTTCAAATACAAATATTGTCATTTAGATCATTTATTTGCAGAAAAATGACAATTGGTCAAAATAGCAAAAAAGATGCAGTGTCTTCAGATCTCGAATAATGCAAAGAAAACAAGCTCATATTCATTTTTAAACTACACAATACTAATGCTTTAACTTAGGAAGAGTTCAGAAATCAATATTTGGTGGAATAACCTTGATTTAAAATCACAACTTTCATGTGTCTTGGCATGCTCTCCACCAGTCTTTCACATTGCCGTTGGGTGACTTTATGCTACTCCTGGCGCAAGAATTCAAGCAGCTCGGCTTCTTTTCATGGCTTGTGACCATCCATCTTCCTCTTGATCACATTTCAGAGTTTTTCTTATGGGATTCAGGTCTCGAAATTGGGCTGGCCATGACAGGGTCCTGATCTGGTGGTACTCCATTCACACCTTTACTGGCCTGGCTGTGTGGCATGGAGCATTGCCCTGCTGGAAAAAACACTTCTCAGAGTTGGGGAACATTGTCAGAGCAAAAGGAAGCAAGTTTTTCTTCCGGGACAACGTTGTACTTTGCCTGGCTGAGGTTTGTAAAAGACCATAAGGATTGAAAAAAGCGGACTGGAGGTTCTTCTAAGTTCGTCTTCTCTGATGAGTCCAATTTCACAGTAGGTGCAAGACTCTGTGGCTTGTAGGCCTCTCCAGGTCTCCGTCTAACCATCAGACGACCATGTGTTGGGCAAAGCTGAAAATCTCCTCCTCCCCCTGCCTGGCCCTGGACTGCCCAGCCTGTGCTCCTTCTTCCCTCTCTCCTCCTCCTCCTCCTTCTTCTTCTTCTCCTCCTCCTCCCCCTCCTCCTCCTCCTTCTCCTCCTGCTACAGCACTCTGCCCCTCATTCTCTCTAGCAGCCACTAGCCAGCAACATTCAAACACAAAGGCCTAAGTAAACTCACTGCATGCATTTTATAGTCTTTCCTACTTTACATGAGGGAAGTTTACCTTTTTCAGTATAGACAAAACTGAATAGGCAAAATATAAATGTACTTCCCTCCATGGCAAATCAGTCAGATAGTCTATTACAGGTTGTAATTTGAAAAAGATAAAACAATTGAATTTACTGTATGGTCATATACTGTAGTCACCCTGGTTCTTTGTAGCTTATCGCTAATATACTAAAGCCTACACGTCTAGTGATATAGGTGATACTGTAGGTTACCTTTTCAAATGCAGCAAACTTGTTTAAGTTCGCCATTAATCAACTGATCAAATAACAGCACAGCATACTTTCAATTGTAGGCTATTACATTATAAATGTTAATGTTAACGTTAATGTGGGCAATTATAATTGCCTACCTCCCTCAACCTCCTCATTTCTCATGGCTCCCTCTCTCCCTCTGCCTGTGTTTTCAAAGAATTTCCTGATGTCCATCTGAATAGTTGTGCAGAGGGCTAATGTTTATTCACAGGACAGCTTCACAAAACAAATGCTTATGCGTTTACAGGGCTCTCACATCTTAAAGACAGTTTACTAATAGTGCCAAACAGGCAGCTTCTTCTTCTTTTTCTATTTCTTCTGCCTAGCTAATCTTACAGCATACATGCTAGCGAAACCTAGCATGCTATTAACGGTTACTGGCTGGGCTCTCAAGTTTTTAAGAAGAGTGCCATACAGGCAGCTAGCTAGCCTAGCTAACCTTAACGCATACATGCTAGCGAGACCTAGCACGCTAATAACGGATAGAACCACAGGTGTATTTTATACCATGCGACACTATCATATTAATATGCAATATAAGAACAACTCACCACCATAATAATCATATTAAAATGTGCATATGTGCACATTTGCAATGAGCATACCCCAAGCTAAATAGCCACAGGTTTATTTTATACCATGCGACACTATCATATTAATATATGATAATAGGCTACTACAAGTCAGCACCATAATAATCATATTAAAATGAGCAGTATTATTAGAACAATCAGGACAGAACTTTGAATAGTGGTGGATGTCAATTTGTAAAGGGGATAGTTATTAGATTTTGAAAATAGAGAGCATATCATAACTCTTCCTCAGAAAGTAAGAACTGAGAAACGGGGAGAGATGACCTTGGCTTGAACAACGAAAATTTAGAAGGAATGACGTGACCAATTCCAGAAAAATTGTGCTTTTTTTCATTGGTTGTTGCGTTAGATCTTCCCCAGATACAGTAGTACTATTTTCTGATTAGCTATTGTGTAGCCCATTTCTTTTTTTGATTGGCTTGTTAGTAGCAGGCTCATGGAGATGCCTTGATGATTCCTGCCGGTTCCGTAATGAAAACGGCGCTACTGCAGGTACATTTGACACTGGAGTTACTGGGGCACTGGCGACTTTTACTGGGGCACTTTGCCCCAGCAATATAGGCCTGACGACGCCGGAGATCCTTTCAGGAGAGAAGTCAGAGGAGCCGCTAGAGAACTGAAATTCCTAATAAACCTAAAAAATTAGAAAAGCCAAGAAATCTTTGAATTTCCTTTGTAGTCTTAGGCCTCGGCCAGTTCAGAACAGCTTGCACCTTTTCCTCATCCATCTGCACTCCCTGTGAATTCAACACGTAGCCTAGGAATGAGATGGAAGACTGATGGAAGAGACATTTCTCAGCTTTGACAAAGAGGTCATGCTCAAGCAGTCTGTTAAGTACTGCCTTCACATGTTTTACATGATCCTGAACATTGTCTGAGTATATAAGAATGTCATCAATATAAACAACAACAAACCTGTTGAGCATGTCTCTGAGAACCTCATTCACAAATGACTGGAACACAGAAGGAGCATTGACTAACCCATACGGTAAAACAAGGTATTCCTAGTGACCAGTGGTAGTGGAGAATGCCGTCTTCCATTCATCTCCTTCCCGGATCCTCACCAGGTTGTATGCGCTTTGCAGGTCCAGCTTGGTGAAGTATCGGGCCCCACAAAGTTGTTCCACTGCTGAAGGGACTAATGGCAGTGGGTAACGGTACTTTATGGTTATGTTATTAAGAGCCCTATCTATACAAGGACGCAAACCACCATCTTTCTTTTCAACAAAGAAGAATCCTGCTGACACCGGGGATGTGGATGGACGAATGAAACCCTGTCTCAGAGCTTCATTCACATACCCCTGCATGGAGGTGGTCTCCTTGCTGGATAGGGGATAGATCCGGGCACGTGGTAGTGGTGCCCCTGGCAGGAGGTACATTGAGCAGTCCCATGGCCGATGAGGGGGCAGCCGTGTTGCCCTCGCCTTACTAAAAGCTTCAGATAAATTTTGATATTCAGGTGGGATATTGACGCCACCTACCTCTGGACTTTCAATATATGTAGAAGCACACTGCACTTGCAGACACCGATCCTGACAGGCCGGGGACCAGGCAAGCACCCTGCTGTTAGACCAGGAGATATGAGGATCATGCTGGCGAAGCCATGGCAAACCTAGTACTATAGGATGGACAGGTGAGTTAATAACAAAAAAAACTCAGGGTTTCCTCGTGAATGTGATCAATGGTGAGTTGTAAAACCTGTGTCTTCTCAGTCACTCGTCCTGAGCCCAGTGGTCGACCATCAATTGCATTAAACCGTAAAAGGAGGGGTACATTGAGTTCTTGGAATCTTCAAAGTATGTACAAAATCTTCCGCAATGAAATTACCAGCAGCACCAGAATCAATCATGGCTAGACCAGAGTAGTGACCAGCTCCCCATCTTAAAGTCACATTTATATTGAATAGTTCAGGCATTCTATTAATGGAATCTCTGCTTACCCTGGCGGACCGTTGTGACTCTTGGTGTTGAGGACGGCAGTTACAGTTGGCTATTAGGTGACCGGACTCCCCACAGTACAAACATAGGCCGCTGCACCTCCGGCGCTCCCTCTCCTCTGGGGTCAGGCATGTGTGGCCTATTTCCATCGGCTCGTAGGTTTGCGGAACCTGAGGTGACTCACAATTTACGTATCAGAATCAGAATCAGAAAAGTGTTTACTGCCAAGTAGGTTTTCACCTACCAGGAATTTTTTGTGGTTCGTTGGTGCAAACCATAAACATACACAGTAAACAATAAACAATACACATATTAAGTTATTATATAAATTAAGTTATTAAACATGGGGAAAAACTAAATATAAGTGTGCAATTTAGAGTTCAGGATTAGAGTCCGTGTTGGGGGGCTGGGGCCGGGCCTTGTTGATGAGGCCAGCCGCAGACGGGAAGAATCTGCTCTGGTGGCGCGAGGTTTTGGTCCTGATGGACCGCAGCCTTCTGCCGGAGGGGAGGGTCACAAAGAGTTTGTGACCAGGGTGGGAGGGGTCGGCCATAATCTTGCAGTGGCAGCCGCGTACCATATGGTGATGGAGGAGGTGAGGATGGACTCAATGATGGAGGTGTAAAAGTTCAACATCATTGCCTTTGGCAGGTTGAATTTCTTCAGCTGCCGCAGGAAGTACATCCTCTGATGTGCCTTTTTGGTGAGGGAGATGATGTTTAGCTCCCACTTGAGGTCCTGGGAGATGATGGTGCCCAGGAAGCGGATGGACTCAACACTGTCAACTGGGGCGTCACTCAGGGTGATGGGGGAGGGTGAGGCTGGGTTCTTCCTGAAATCTATAATCATCTCCACTGTTTTCAGCGCATTGAGCTCTAGATTGTTCTGTCCACACCAGGTCACCAGATGGTCAATCTCCCACCTGTAGGCAGACTCATCCCCACCAGAGATGAGCCCAATGAGGGTGGAGTCGTCCGCGAACTTGAGGAGCTTGACGGACTGGTGACTGGAGGTGCAGCTGTTTGTGTACAGGGAGAATAGTAGAGGGGAAAGAACGCAGCCTTGAGGGGAACCGGTGCTGATGGTCCGGGGGTCAGAGACATATTTTCCCAGCCGCACATGCTGCCTCCTGTCAGAGAGGAAGTCTGTAATCCACCTGCAGATGGAGTCAGGCACACTCAGCCGGAGAAGCTTGTCCTGCAGCAGAGCCGGGATGATGGTATTAAAGGCAGAGCTAAAGTCCACAAACAGGATCCTGGCATAGGTGCCTGAGGTGTCCAGGTGCTGGAGGATGGAGTGAAGGGCCATATTTACTGCATCGTCTACAGACCTGTTAGCTCTGTAGGCAAACTGCAGGGGATCCAGTAGAGGGTCAGTGATGGCTTTGAGATGCCGCAACACAAGCCGCTCAAATGACTTCATCACAACAGAGGTCAAAGCTACGGGTCTGTAGTCATTAAGTCCTGTGATCTTAGTCTTTTTGGGGACGGGGATGATGGTCGAGGTTTTGAAACAGGCTGGTACGTGGCATGACTGCAGTGAGGAGTTAAAAATGTCTGTAAACACCGGTGACAGCTGTTCAGCACAGTGCTTTAGGATTGATGGAGAGACAGAGTCTGGCCCAGTTGCTTTTCGGGGTTTCTGTCTCCTAAAGATTCTGAAGACGTCCCTCTCCATAATGGATAGTCTTCACCGTGGTGGGGGTGAAGGGGGGGTGCTCTGAGGCGGGCAGCTGTGGAGAGGCGCAGGCCTCTGCTGTGGTGGGGAAGGTGACGCTGATGGGCTGGAGCTGGTGGGTGGTGTCACAGGGGATGGTATCAGGACTGTCCCACTGTCTTTCAAAGCGACAGTAAAACTCGTTCAAGTCATTGGCCAGGCGTGAGTCGTTAGTGGAGTGGGGGGCTCTGGGCTTGAAGTTTGTTATCTGTCTAAGCCCTTTCCAGACAGAAGCAGAGTCATTGGCTGAGAACTGGTGTTGGAGTTTCTCAGAGTAAAGACGTTTAGCATCTCGCACCTCCTTCCTAAACATGTATTTTGTCTCAATAAACCTGTCTCTGTCCCCACTCCTGAATGCCTCTTCCTTCTCCAACCTTGACTTTCTGAGTTTAGCTGTGAACCAGGGTTTGTCATTGTTATAACTCACCCTGGTGCGTGATGGTAAACAGCTGTCCTCACAGAAGCTGATATATGTCACAGCTTCTGTGTACTCATCCAGACTGTTTGTAGCGGACCTGAAGACCTCCCAATCAGTACAGTCTAAGCAAGCCTGAAGATTCTCCACAGCTACACTAGTCCACTGCTTAGATGTCCTCACAACAGGTTTGCAGAGTTTTAATTTCTGCCTGTATGCAGGGATCAAATGGACCATGACGTGGTCAGAGTGTCCCAGTGCAGCCCGGGGGACGGCATGATAGGCACTACTAACTGTGGTGTAGCAGTGATCCAGAATGTTCTCCTCTCTGGTCGGGCATTTAATAAATTGTCTGTATTTGGGGAGTTTGCGGGAGAGACTTCCTTTATTAAAGTCGCCGAGGACAATAACTAAGGAGTCCGGGTTAGTCCTCTCCACACACAGTATCTGGTCGGCGAGCAGGCGCTGTGCAACCTGCACGTTGGCTTGCGGTGGAATGTAAACACCAACCAGAATGAATGAAACGAACTCACGGGGGGAGTAAAAGGGTTTACAGTTTATAAGTACTCTTGAATCACTGTCACATCCTTGCACCAGCCACTGTTAGTGTAGAAACAGATTACCCCACCTTTCGTCTTGCCGGAAAGTTCTGTGTGGCGGTCCGCTCTGAAGAGTTGGAAGCCTGCCAGCTGCAGCGCAGAGTCCGGTATTAATCCGCACAGCCACGTCTCCGTGAAGCACAAAACGGAAGAAAGAGAAAAGTCCCTGCTAGTCCTGATGAGAAGGCACAGTTCATCCATTTTGTTGCTAAGTGAGTGGACGTTGGAGAGGAGTATACTCGGTAGAGGCGACCGGATGCCTCTCCTCCTAAAGCGCACCAGGGCTTCAGCGCGTTTACCTCTCCGTCTCCGTCTCACTGTGTGTCCAAGGCCTTTGATTTGTATGTCTGATAAATCCACGGAGGAGGCGAGAAAGTTGGGACATAAAACAGATGGTGTAGAGTCCCTGATATTTAGTAGCTCTTCTCTCGTGAAAATAATTTGCGATGTTATTATCGCCATAGCAACAAAATAACAAAATAAGAAAAAACTAAAAATGATCCGAGTTGAGTCGTAATATACTGAGTTAAAGACTCAAAACAATACAGTTTGTGACAATGCAACTAAGTAATCCGAGTTGATTCGCAAAAAACAGAATTAAATATTAATTAGAGACAATAAACAAACAGAGAAGTGTGCACCAACACACCGAGGCAGCCAAACCAGGCGCCATCACCATGACAACCCTGAACCCTGAACAACCATGAATGAGGCCTTGAAAGTCCTCTTGTTCTAATGAGGTTGTCCAGACGTATGGCTAATGCCCCTAGCTGGTCCAGAGTTAAGGAGTCATCTCGACAGGCTAGCTCAGACTGAATCTCAGGTCTCAGATCACGTCGGTAGACGGTAAGGACGGATTGCTCATTACAACCACTTCTGACTGCAAGGATCCTGAAAGACAGAGAATAATCAGCTACTGAGCGATCTCCCTGACTTAGCTTCAGTAGCTGCTCCCCGACTTCCAATCCCTCAGCTGGATGTTCAAACACAGCCTTGAAAAGTGCTTCGAATGAGGCAAAATCCTTGATGTCATCTCCATCTTGTTCCCATAGTGCAGTAGCCCACTCCAAAGCTTTTCCAGTTAGAAGAGAAATGATAAAAGCTACCTTGGATTAATCAGACTGGAAATTCCCTGGATTCTGAACCATGTGCAATGAGCACTGAAGTAGGAAACCTCTATTTTGTTACTAGGTTACGGGGACACTGGCGAGTTTAACGCCGCTCTGTCTGGCATAGTTTTTGTTTGATTTTGTAACATAATATTAATTTAATATAAATGTTAGTTCTTCTTTTGTATTATTAGTGTAGTTAAGATAAATGGCTGTACTTAGCCATTGTTGTCGTTCTTTTATTCACTGTTTAAATACGCTTAAAGTCTTTTGTTAGTTCGGCAACCTACCATCTTTCCGGCGACCTGTTTTTAATTGAATTTTTGAATTGAGGAGAGGACGTTGGCGTTATTTAAATACAATACAATAGTTAGGCTATTAGTTAGTGTGGTTTACTAATATCTTAACGAAGATTTATACGCGATTTTCGAACGAGAAGGAGACGCTGGTGTTTGTTTTGATTTTTACCGTTTCTCCGTCTGACGGCTCTATCTACCAGCTGGGCCAGCTGTCGGTAACATCAACGACACCTTCGATGTAAGTAATGTTGGAGGCTTTATTGCTTTTAAAACTGACCCATATTTACATCTGTTGATCTGTGTATCTCTTCTGCTGGTTTTTCACCCATTGCTACCGAGGGACATCATCCGGAGAGCCTCCCTGCCGTCCCATTCGTGCTGATTAGCGACGCTGGGCTGACGGGTGGAAACGGCGCTGGACTGGTGTTTATCCTCTGGCTGGCATGGCGCTGACATACTCCACGGTGGAACTGATGAAACTCAACCAACCCATCATTCCTGGCTGCATAGACTTATTCACAAACCTTGGACTTCTACGTCGCCCTCGCTACATACACAGAGGCTGCCGTCTCACACATCGTATAATCCACAGACCTTCTGGTACCTGTCATCTTACACCTGTCAATGTTCAGCCAAAGCTATCAGAAGCTACTTTACGGGACTGTTTACAAACTTCAGACCGGGGTTTACAAACTTCAGACCGGGGAGATTTTCCGGATGCCGCTGACATAAAAACTAACCTAGGAGTCATCGTCGGAAACATCGCGAGACTACCCAGAACTAGGCTAAATCGAAAACATGGAGTGGATCACAAGGTGTGTCTCATAGATCGCCCTTTACGAAGTACACTTTCATAAAGTGCACTTCCGTACAGTGCACTTTCATACGTAGTGCACTTTGTCGGTGATTAGGGCTGACTCAAATGGAACACTACCACTTGGCGGAAGTGACGGACGCAAATCTGCTCGCGAAACCCGCGAATGTAACGCGGAAGTGACAGGCGCACTTCTGCACGTGACACTTCTGCTCGTGACACCCGCCAAACTTAAACCTGCCGGCAAAGTTTGCAATGAATGTGCTATTTGTACTCCTCCTGTCCCTTGTTTACCCACTTTCCCACCCCATGTGGAAACTACGACGCCTCCGACACAGGAACCTTCTCCTTCTGGCTACACTGGTATGTACTTTTTATAGTGATTTCGCCTTACCTTCACAGCCTAGTCTCATGTAGTAGTTGCAATGATATTCTCTATTATATTTTTCAGAAGTGGCCTATTTCTTTGCAATCCACATACACACCCAATGTAAATAAAACATGCACTACTAACTGTGGTGTAGCAGTGATCCAGAATGTTCTCCTCTCTGGTCGGGCATTTAATAAATTGTCTGTATTTGGGGAGTTTGCGGGAGAGACTTCCTTTATTAAAGTCGCCGAGGACAATAACTAAGGAGTCCGGGTTAGTCCTCTCCACACACAGTATCTGGTCGGCGAGCAGGCGCTGTGCAACCTGCACGTTGGCTTGCGGTGGAATGTAAACACCAACCAGAATGAATGAAACGAACTCACGGGGGGAGTAAAAGGGTTTACAGTTTATAAGTACTCTTGAATCACTGTCACATCCTTGCACCAGCCACTGTTAGTGTAGAAACAGATTACCCCACCTTTCGTCTTGCCGGAAAGTTCTGTGTGGCGGTCCGCTCTGAAGAGTTGGAAGCCTGCCAGCTGCAGCGCAGAGTCCGGTATTAATCCGCACAGCCACGTCTCCGTGAAGCACAAAACGGAAGAAAGAGAAAAGTCCCTGCTAGTCCTGATGAGAAGGCACAGTTCATCCATTTTGTTGCTAAGTGAGTGGACGTTGGAGAGGAGTATACTCGGTAGAGGCGACCGGATGCCTCTCCTCCCAAAGCGCACCAGGGCTTCAGCGCGTTTACCTCTCCGTCTCCGTCTCACTGTGTGTCCAAGGCCTTTGATTTGTATGTCTGATAAATCCACGGAGGAGGCGAGAAAGTTGGGACATAAAACAGATGGTGTAGAGTCCCTGATATTTAGTAGCTCTTCTCTCGTGAAAATAATTTGCGATGTTATTATCGCCATAGCAACAAAATAACAAAATAAGAAAAAACTAAAAATGATCCGAGTTGAGTCGTAATATACTGAGTTAAAGACTCAAAACAATACAGTTTGTGACAATGCAACTAAGTAATCCGAGTTGATTCGCAAAAAACAGAATTAAATATTAATTAGAGACAATAAACAAACAGAGAAGTGTGCACCAACACACCGAGGCAGCCAAACCAGGCGCCATCACCATGACAACCCTGAACCCTGAACAACCATGAATGAGGCCTTGAAAGTCCTCTTGTTCTAATGAGGTTGTCCAGACGTATGGCTAATGCCCCTAGCTGGTCCAGAGTTAAGGAGTCATCTCGACAGGCTAGCTCAGACTGAATCTCAGGTCTCAGATCACGTCGGTAGACGGTAAGGACGGATTGCTCATTACAACCACTTCTGACTGCAAGGATCCTGAAAGACAGAGAATAATCAGCTACTGAGCGATCTCCCTGACTTAGCTTCAGTAGCTGCTCCCCGACTTCCAATCCCTCAGCTGGATGTTCAAACACAGCCTTGAAAAGTGCTTCGAATGAGGCAAAATCCTTGATGTCATCTCCATCTTGTTCCCATAGTGCAGTAGCCCACTCCAAAGCTTTTCCAGTTAGAAGAGAAATGATAAAAGCTACCTTGGATTAATCAGACTGGAAATTCCCTGGATTCTGAACCATGTGCAATGAGCACTGAAGTAGGAAACCTCTATTTTGTTACTAGGTTACGGGGACACTGGCGAGTTTAACGCCGCTCTGTCTGGCATAGTTTTTGTTTGATTTTGTAACATAATATTAATTTAATATAAATGTTAGTTCTTCTTTTGTATTATTAGTGTAGTTAAGATAAATGGCTGTACTTAGCCATTGTTGTCGTTCTTTTATTCACTGTTTAAATACGCTTAAAGTCTTTTGTTAGTTCGGCAACCTACCATCTTTCCGGCGACCTGTTTTTAATTGAATTTTTGAATTGAGGAGAGGACGTTGGCGTTATTTAAATACAATACAATAGTTAGGCTATTAGTTAGTGTGGTTTACTAATATCTTAACGAAGATTTATACGCGATTTTCGAACGAGAAGGAGACGCTGGTGTTTGTTTTGATTTTTACCGTTTCTCCGTCTGACGGCTCTATCTACCAGCTGGGCCAGCTGTCGGTAACATCAACGACACCTTCGATGTAAGTAATGTTGGAGGCTTTATTGCTTTTAAAACTGACCCATATTTACATCTGTTGATCTGTGTATCTCTTCTGCTGGTTTTTCACCCATTGCTACCGAGGGACATCATCCGGAGAGCCTCCCTGCCGTCCCATTCGTGCTGATTAGCGACGCTGGGCTGACGGGTGGAAACGGCGCTGGACTGGTGTTTATCCTCTGGCTGGCATGGCGCTGACATACTCCACGGTGGAACTGATGAAACTCAACCAACCCATCATTCCTGGCTGCATAGACTTATTCACAAACCTTGGACTTCTACGTCGCCCTCGCTACATACACAGAGGCTGCCGTCTCACACATCGTATAATCCACAGACCTTCTGGTACCTGTCATCTTACACCTGTCAATGTTCAGCCAAAGCTATCAGAAGCTACTTTACGAGACTGTTTACAAACTTCAGACCGGGGTTTACAAACTTCAGACCGGGGAGATTTTCCGGATGCCGCTGACATAAAAACTAACCTAGGAGTCATCGTCGGAAACATCGCGAGACTACCCAGAACTAGGCTAAATCGAAAACATGGAGTGGATCACAAGGTGTGTCTCATAGATCGCCCTTTACGAAGTACACTTTCATAAAGTGCACTTCCGTACAGTGCACTTTCATACGTAGTGCACTTTGTCGGTGATTAGGGCTGACTCAAATGGAACACTACCACTTGGCGGAAGTGACGGACGCAAATCTGCTCGCGAAACCCGCGAATGTAACGCGGAAGTGACAGGCGCACTTCTGCACGTGACACTTCTGCTCGTGACACCCGCCAAACTTAAACCTGCCGGCAAAGTTTGCAATGAATGTGCTATTTGTACTCCTCCTGTCCCTTGTTTACCCACTTTCCCACCCCATGTGGAAACTACGACGCCTCCGACACAGGAACCTTCTCCTTCTGGCTACACTGGTATGTACTTTTTATAGTGATTTCGCCTTACCTTCACAGCCTAGTCTCATGTAGTAGTTGCAATGATATTCTCTATTATATTTTTCAGAAGTGGCCTATTTCTTTGCAATCCACATACACACCCAATGTAAATAAAACATGCCATATGAACATGTACGTTCTTAGATTTCAATTCGTTTTAAGAGTTATCCACTAAATCAGGGGTCTTCAACGTTTTTCAGGCCAGGGACCCCCAAACTGATGGCGAGATGAGCAGGGACCCCCTACTATATAAATTGCATAAAATATTGTTTATAATATACTGGGCCTAGTGCCAAAAAAACATAGCTACCCTGTTATTGTGTCGATGGCACACATCCTCCCACATTAGTGAGATGTATCTTCTTTTCAATTACTCCTGACTGACACGATCCAACGGATGACGGAGGAGGAGTCTGGTGCATGGAGTTGTGTTGACAACATAGATGTTATAGTGAGATTGACAGGTCAACAAACCAATCACACCGCTAGCAAGTTGTTAAGATTGTAGGTAGTAGCACGCTAACATTAGCTAGGAGGCTCACACACCTCGCAAATCCTCACTTATTTTTCAGTTACAATTAACGTTTTTTGACCTTTTACAGTATATATTTCTCTTTATTATTATTTTTTTTAAATCTAAGCAAAAAAATGTCAAACTAACAATTTATAGGTACAAACAAGACCAGCTATGGAGTTTGGTCCGCCATCTTTTATTTTTGACCTTCGCGCTCTTTAGACTTGAGCAGAAACGCGATCTGATTGGCTAGTGCCTGTGCATGAAAGGTGCTGTGAGTGAACCGGTGCCCAGCTTGAAAGAGCTCCTGTGGGTAGCTTTGGGTGTCGATTGGACTGAAAGATAACGTCTTCTCGATCAATTTATACGTTCGCTACAATATGTTGGAGTTATGTTAATGTAAATTAAAGGGAATAAATACAATTCTGATTTGGAAGACATTTAAATTTGTGGAAAAAAAAATTGGTTGATTTTTTTATTTATTTATTTTTTTTAGAAATATTAAAAAAAATTATCTTATCAACCAAAGATTTCGCGACCCCCCTGCAGTACCTCCGCGGACCCCCTGGGGGTCGCGGACCCCCTGTTGAAGACCCCTGCACTAAATCATAGGCATATGCTTGAATTGACACAGTAATAGGCCTACCTTGACTGACCTTACTTTTATACACAACTCTGTTGTAGTTAGATTAACCCTGATACAGGAATGACTTAGTAATGGAACACAGATGCATAATAATTGTTGTTACAAACATTCATCAATTTTAATAAACATCAGAAAAGGGAAAAAAAAACACTACAACACCTCAATGATACAACATTTTATGGATTATATGACTTGCATTGTAATACATTAATGTCATTTTCCCTCCCCACACACTCTACAGGTGCCACCCAGCCCCAGGCGGCGTTGCCAGATCAACCTGTCTGTGCCACTGCTGGCCATTTACTTTGATGGCCACAGTGACCTGAGGGTGGACTTCCGGCTCTCAAGGGAGTCCTTTAATGCTCTCATGGCTGTGCTGGGCACTGAGTGTGTGCAAGGTTGGGGCCCCGAGATCTCCACTCTCGTGTTTCTTTTTTGGCTTGCCAGTGCTACCTCCTACCGTGTAGTGGCCAGGGCCTTTGACATGCCCCGGGCCACTGTTCACCGGGTAGTACATCAGGTGAGTGGGAAGATAGCTGCGCTCCTCCCGACAGTGGTGCGGCATCCAACTGCGGAGGAACTCCCACGCCTGGGTGCCCGCTTCGCCCGCCTCGCCGGATCAGCAGCCTTCAGCCGAGTGGTGGGGGCTATTGATGGCTGCCACATCAGGGTGAAGCCCCCAGCAGAGGATGCTGCCTGCTATTTTAACAGGAAGCTTTTTCACTCAATACAGCTGCAGGCCATTTGTGATGACCAATGCAGATACATTGATGTGTTTGTGGGATACACAGGGTCAGTTCATGATGCCAGGGTCCTCAGGAACAGCCCCATTTATATCCAGCAGTCCTACCCTCCACCAGGCTACTGCATCCTTGGGGATGGTGGCTACCCCTGTCTTTCCCAACCCATCTGCCTTATGACCCCCTTCAGGCAGCCTCTCCGCAACCACCTCCAAGCTCGCTACAACAGCTGCCTGTCAAAGGCGAGGTGCGTTGTGGAGAGGTCCTTTGGAATCATGAAGACGCGATGGAGGTCCATCTTCTTGAAGGCTCTGGAAGTGGATGCAAGGTTTGTGCCAGAGGTAATTGTGTGTTGCACTGTCCTCCACAACATCTGCCTCACTAACGGTGACCTGCTGGAGCCAGATGTTGATGTCGGGAGGGGACCAGCGGACCAGCCAGCACCAGAACCAGCAGCAGCACCAGCAGGAAACGTCTCTGGGGCGGAAAACAGACAGAGGATAGCCATTCAGTGCTTCGCCCCTGATCACGACTACCTTTAAGCTCATTCATTCATCCATTCAAACCAAAGGCTCTTTTAAGAGCCACCCATCTTGATCAATAAAAAGCATTTTCCAAAATGAATGGGGGGGGGGGGGGTTATATGTTATAATTACAAACATATTTTATAGAACTGTAACACCGTTACAGACCGACTTACCTACTGCGAATAACTGGTTGGACATTATTAAACAGATCCATGAGATGGAAAGACTAACCTTCCTATTGCATTTGAGAAATGACTTGTATATTTTAATATTACTTCCCATTTAATTTCCCTTTCTGCTGCTGTGTATTATGTAAATACTTGTCTATCAATGCTTTAGCACGTCACAATAATAAGTTGTGCAAAATTAATGTTGTTGTGCCGACACTTTGCCTTATACTTGTATGGTTGTTTTAATACCATTGTCTTTCACTGAAAAAATCTAACTAAAAAACAAAAAAACCTGTAACCCCGTAATGTGAACCATGTACTTCCCCAACAAGTACATTATGCTTTCCTTATAATTTCAATATAAATCCATCAAAAGGGGTATATCACACCTAAGACTACGTAAAAGTATTTCATAAGAAACTAGTAATATGACAAGGGTATGGCAATTCAGTGATCACTATTGACTTCCTACAAAATTGAAACAGGCCTCAGCTCCCTAAGGGTTTAGTGTTAGTAAACACACATGCACATACATTGGAATATAATGGTTTATTTATTTTTTTCTCTACTCCTTTTGGAGGGATTTCGCCAGAAGTGAGAGGAGGCGGTCCTCACGGGCCGCTGCAGCCCTCTCTCTCCTCTCCTCACTCTCCCTCATCAGAAGGAAGTGGCGCTCCGACATCTCCACCCTCTCCCGGTGGCGCCTCTCCTCTGTTTGCTGAGCCTCTCTATATCTCTCTGCGTCTTGTGCCGCAGCCTCTCTCCTCTCTCTAGCCGTTCTCTCATCTACGACCCTCTGCATCTCCTCACTTTCCCTTAACTGCCTGTCATGCTCCCTAAGGAGCGCCACAACCTCCACATTGTCCACCCTCCTTTGTCTAGGGGTTGACAATGTGGAGGAAGCCGCACTCCTACGCCTGACAGGTTGGGGTGTGACCACGGGGGGGGGGGGGGGGGGCCCTACCACTTCCTGGCCGGACGAGGCAAAGAGGACAGGTGGAGTGACCGAGGGCCTGGCCCCCAGTGCCTCGTCCATAAGGGCATACCACTTCCAAGAAGCGGCAGTGGCCCCACCCCCCTCCGTGCTCACACCGGTCCGGGGTTTCTTGAGCTCCTGCGGATGAAAAGACAGCCAAAAGAAAGACATGCTGGCGATATATGCTTACATTGAGAATTTTACCATCTATACATTTATGCTAAGAAATGGAATCAATTTTACCATACTGAATTTGCACATCATTGCGCCTTCAACTGGTCTGGTAATTGGTTACTGAACTGAAGGCTGACCATAACATTACTTTACACAACTTACATTGATAAGAACAAAAGTAACATCACCTTAATCATAATACATTGCATGCATGTTAATACTCACTAGGCATGCCATCTGTACATTGTGCAAGTGTGTCACTTTACAGGGGCAAACTTATGATCAATAAAGACACTTAAGGCTTAATCTGACCTTGTACTTAGCGACGAGGTTCTCCCATCTTTTCTTTATAAGCTTGGGGTCCAAGCCCTCAAGCCCCCTCTCCCTTAAAGGCACCCAGTGCAACTTTCGAGGCTTAAAAGTAAACATTCAATTTCTAGTCTTTTTTACACGTAGTAAGTTTCAATAACTCCATACCATTACATACCGACATTCAAGAAGCAAAGATGAGACGCCGTTGTGTGGTGAGAACTGATAGAAAATCGATAACAACAACAATCGCCGCCATTTTCTTTATTTTTTTAACCTACAATAAATAAAGCAGGCTTCCAGTCAATGGAAAAATGGCTTCTCCCCACCGGCGATTGTTGTTGTTTACGATTTTCTATCAGTTCTCACCACACAACGACGTCTCATCTTTGCTCCTTGAATGTCGATATGTAATGGTATGGAGTTATTGAAACTTACTACGTGTAAAAAAGACTAGAAATTGAATGTTTATTTTTCATTGAATGTTTACATAAAGTTGCACTGGGTGCCTTTAAGAACACCCTGGTGAAAACATATGTATTTGCTGGTTTAACATTTCGCCTCAACCACATCCTTGTAACAGTAATGACCACAGCGACCCATATTGTTCATTGTAAGGTTAGCAACTAAAGGCAACAATTTACAGGAAAGGCATTTGACTATAAGCTCTTGTAATTTTACTTACTCATAACCGGTTTTAGACGCGTTCCTCTTGCCGGTGAACATCAATTTATTGGCATCACGCCATGTAATGAGCGCCCTCGTGTCCTCGTCCGTCCCTACACATGTGAAATACCACGACATAAAAAAAAAACTTTTAAAAAACGACCATTTAAAGCTGCTATTATTTCTAGGACAGACACCTATCGTATTAATTATCAGACGGCGTGTGTTAAGGTCAAACGTCGGCGTTGTCATGTAAACACGTTATTAAACCGAGCATATCGATTGTAAATCCATTATTAAACTTAGCATTTCTTTTGTTAACAGAACAGCCTTTGTTTGAAAACCGACATTGCTATCTGTCGTTGGACTGGCCGTTGGCGCGAGCGCCTCTAGGCCGACACCTGCCCCCGCTCGTCAAGAGAAAAGTGTCCGATCAAAAATTCACCTTCGTCGGATTGGCAAAGAGGGACTACGGCGTTTGGTGTGTAGAAGTCAGATAGCTTAGCATAACTGTCGCATCTTATGCTACCTAGCTAGGTATGCTAACTGTCGGTTTACATATATATAACTCCACAAAATACTCATGACGCTTACTTAAATCTGACAATGGCATGTCAGTAGTACATTTAATATCAGTACAGTGTTGAATTACCGCTGATACTTACATGGTCGTTGTACTGCAGCTTGTTCAGCTACAGGAGCTACAGGCGCTACAGATGTATTCTCATCCGCCATTGTTTCACAAATGAAATTACCTGCCGAAAGGGCTCCTCCTCTTCCGGTACGTAGCCAAGATGGCGCCCGTATAGGGCGAGCAGTGTAGATGAGTTCCACACTGGATATTTTGACGTTTCAGGGGCGCATTCCGGGTAATTTCAGTGCACTGAATTATTTTGTTTTTTTCCGTGTGAACGCCCTAAGCCCTCAAGTTGGGGCTCCAGGGGCACAAGTGTGATCTATGAGACACGGCCACAGTGTATCACGGAGCTTACAGAGACTTCCACCCTCAGCTCTGTCTCCCACCACCATGGAGCTGCTAAACACACAATCCCTCACTAATAAATCCCTCCTCATAAACGACCATATTCTGGACAAAGGGCTTGACTTGCATAAACCAGGGGAATACTCTGTGCTTAATGAAGCATGCCCCCTTGGATATAACTACATGGAGAAAGCCCGCAGCACTGGTCGTGGTGGTGGACTAGTCATCATACACCGGGCTGAAATAAGACTGTCTCTTCTGCCAATGCCTGAATTTTCGTCTATGGAATGCCTGGCCTTCAAATGCAAACCTCCACACTCCATGACAGTGCTTCTAATATACCGTCCTCCAAAACCTAACCCAGCTTTTCTACCTGAGATAAGTGATCTGCTAACCTCACTCTGCACTACGTCAACTAACATTGTCATTGTTGGTGATTTAAATATTCATGTTGACAACCCCTCCTGTCAGTTTGCAGCAGATTTTCTGAGTTTGCTTGAGTGTCTTGGCCTGCAGCAGCATGTTGAGATTCCTACTCACACCAAGGGGCACACTCTGGACCTGGTTATCACTGACTCTGCTCCCATCAGTAACCTACAGGTGTATGATATTGGTGTGTCCGACCACAAGGTGGTCTCAATGGCCTTGACTTTTAAGATGCCTACTATTAGACCTAAGCGTCAAATGTCTTTCCGGAACTGGAAAAGCATTGACTCAGCCACCATGACCATGGATCTCCAGCTCATCACCTGCCCACCCTCTGCATCAGTGGATGAATTAGTGGAGCTCTATAATACATCCTTGAGCAGTGTTTTTGATCTCCATGCCCCTGTCAAGACACGTGAGGTAAATTTCTCACGCTCTGCTCCTTGGTTCACACATGAGCTGCGGAAAATAAAAACAGCTGGGCGTGTCCTGGAACGACGCTACAGACACTCTGGGCTGACTGTGCATAAACTGGCCTTCCGTGAACATCAAAGGGCCTACTCCAACTCACTTAAAGATGCTCGCTCACAGTTCTATTCCAACTTAATTAATTAAAACCCTGGCAACTCTCAACAGCTTTTTACCACCATAAATCATCTCCTGAAGCCACTACCATCCTCTTCAACTGAGGCTACAGAGGAGCAATGCAACAGCTTCATTGACTTTTTCAGATCCAAGGTCAACAACATTTGCTCTCAGATGTCAAGCTCCCCAGCTCCGCTTCCCTATGACACCAACACCTCATCTGCGAGAGTGCTGTCTCCTCTACATCTCGCTGAGGTTGGGGAGAGCCATGTTGAAGAAATCCTCAGAAAAATGAGATCGTGTACCTGTACCCTGGACCCCATTCCCACTGCTCTGCTCAAGTCACACATCCCCACTCTCAGTCCTTTCATCACCAAAGTCGTTAACCAGTCTGGCTGTGTCCCACCTGCTCTCAAGGTTGCTGTCATCCGTCCCCTTCTTAAGAAGCCCACCCTGGACCCGGAGGTTCTAGCCAACTACAGGCCTATCTCAAACCTTGCCTTCCTGTCCAAGGTGTTAGAGAAGGTAGTTGCTTCTCAACTTCAGGACCACCTCAAACACAACAACTTGTTTGAAAAATTTCAATCAGGATTTCGTTCAGCCCACAGCACTGAAACAGCTTTGCTCAGGGTGACAAATGACCTGCTGATGACAGCCGATGCAGGATCACCCTCACTCCTCATCCTCCTGGACCTGACTGCTGCATTTGACACAGTGGACCACACTATCCTGCTAGAGCGCCTCCACACCACCATTGGACTATCAGACTCTGCACTCAAGTGGTTTCAGTCCTACCTTTCTGACAGAACTGAATATGTCTCACTGGGAAGTTGCAAGTCCAGACAGCTCCCTGTCTCCTGTGGTGTTCCGCAAGGGTCGGTCCTCGGCCCCATCCTCTTCATTATGTACATGCTCCCCCTAGGACGCGTCATCAGCAGACATGGGATGTCTTTCCACTGTTATGCTGATGACACACAGCTTTATATCAAAACTGCCCCAAACCCCACTGCAGCCATGTCATCTCTCAACGCCTGTCTTGGGGAGATAAAGGCATGGATGAGCAACAACTTTCTCCAGCTTAATAGTAGCAAAACTGAAGCCCTTCTTGTTGGTACCCCACACCAGGTTCAGTCATCCTCCTTGACTCATCTCACCTTCGACAGCCAGGTCATCCCCCTCTCCTCCACAGTCACTAATCTCGGAGTTAGGTTTGACTCTCACCTGAACTTTAATGATCATATAAAACACCTGTGCAAAACCTCTTTTTATCATCTAAGAAACATCTCCAAACTCCGCCCCACTTTAACACTATCAGATGCAGAGAAGCTTGTCCACGCCTTTATCTCCTCAAGACTGGACTATTGTAATTCACTCTTCTATGGGATCACTGGCAAGAACATCCAGAAGCTGCAATACATCCAAAACAGCGCTGCCAGGATTCTGATGAAGGTCCGGAAATATGAGCACATAACACCAATATTACACTCACTACACTGGCTCCCTGTCTCTTTCCGGATAGACTACAAAGTCCTTATAATCACCCATACATGCATTAATGGGGATGTGTTGACCAAACCTCCACCTGCACCCTCAGGTCTTCAAACAGCTCGCTCCTCCGCGTCCCCAAAACCAAGCGTCGCACCATGGGCGACCGGGCCTTTTGCTCGGCAGCGCCACATCTATGGAACAGCCTCCCTGACCACCTAAGGGCAACGCAGACGCTGGATTCCTTTAAAGCTGGACTTAAGACTTTTTTATTCAGGAAGGCATTTCTGGCCTTGTGTTGAATCTTTTCTGTTATGCTTATGTTAATATTTAAATTTGTTTTTAATTTTATTGTATTACTATAGTTATTTTCTAATATGTAGGCACTCTGAGATTCCTTTGAATGAAAAGTGCGTTAAAAATAAAATGAATTATTATTATTATTATTATATTACAGGCATTTGGGCTTCCATCAAACCTCTCAGGTTTCACCAGGGAACAATCTCGCTGAGGCGCAGGCTAAGGTGGTGGGCGAGCAGACAACTCCTGGATGGTAGTAGTCATCTGGTTTAGTTGATCACGTTGTTGGCCTAGTAACTGACCCTGAGCGGTGATGGCTTCACGAAATCTTGCTGCATCCATGCTTTGGTGTGTAATTCTGTCACAAACTGGAGACTTGAAACAAGAAATAGGATGCAAATGCTCAAGGCGTGTTTTACTTAAATAAATCGAAGTGCCACGATTGGCAAACAAGGCAAAGTTCACAGGACTGGAGAACACAGCATGTCTAATTACACACAAAGATAAAGGAAAAGTCTAAGGCTTACATAGGAGCTCAATTAATACATTCAGGGTTTTTCCTGCATAGAAAAAATATAGGCGCGCGCCTAAGCCGTTTTTCCGAGCGCCTATTAAAAATCCCGAGCGCCTAAAGGAAAAAAAAGTGCACGATGAAAAAAAATATATACAGTACTGTGCAAAAGTTTTAGGCAGGTGTGAAAAAATGCTGTAAACTAAGAATGCTTTCAAAAATGGAAGTGTTAACAGTTTATTTTCATCAATTCTTCATAAATTAACAAAATGCAGTGAAGGAACAGAAGACAATTCTAAATTAAATCAATATTTGGTGTGACCACCCTTTGCCTTCAAAATAGCATCAATTCTTCCAGATACACTTGCGCAGTTTTTGAAGGAACACGGCTGGTAAATTGTTCCAAACATCTTAGAGAACTAACCACAGATCTTCTGTGGATGTAGGCTTCCTAAAATTCTTCTGTCTCTTCATGTAAACCCAGACAGACTCGATGATGTAGAGATTAGGGCTCTGTGGGGGTCATACCATCACTTGCAGGACTTTCTGTTCTTCTTTAAGCTGAAGATAGTTGTTAATGACATTGGCTGTATGTTTGGGGTTATGTTCCTGCTGCAGAATACATTTGGTGCCAATCATACGCCTCCCTGATGGTATTGCATGATGGATTAGTATCTGCCTGTATTTCTCAGCATTGAGGACACCATTCATACTGACCAAATCTCCAACTCCACTTGCAGAAATGCAGCCCCAAACTGGAAAGGAACCTCTACCATGCTTCACTGTTGCCTGCAGACTCTCATTATTGTACCTCTCTCCAGCCTCCAGTGAACAAACTGCCTTCTTCTACAGCCAAATATTTCTAATTTTGACTCATCAGTCCAGAGCACCTTCTGCCATGTTTCTGCACCCTAGTTTCTATGTTTATGTGCTTAGTTCAGTCACTTGGCCTTGTTTCCTTGTCGGGGTAGAGCTTTTTGGCTGCAACTCTTCCATGAAGACCACTTCTGGCCAGACTTCCCCGGACAGTAAATGTCTGTACCTGGGTACCACTAGTTTCTGCCAGTTCTGAGCTGATGCCACTGCTTGAAATCTTCCGATTTCGAAGGTAAATAAGCTTGATGTGTTTTTCATCAGCTGCATTAAGTTTCCTAGGCTGAACACTGCGTCTACGATCCTCAACGTCTTCTTCAAAAGAGCTGGAACTGCACATTTTGAAACCCCTGTCTGCTTTGAAATCTTTGTCTGGGAGAGACCCTGCTGATGCAGTATAACTACGTTGTGTCTTGTTGCTGTGCTCAGTCTTACCATGTAAATGGATAAAAAATAAACATTTATTGTTTACATTTTTCAAAGCATTCTTAGTTCATAGCATTTTTTCACACCTGCCTAAAACTTTTGCACAGTACTGTATATATATATATTTTTTGTCATTTATGCGTCACGCATGCATTCTCAATAGTATGTTTCAAGAGTTCTACAGCCGAACCTTCGTTCTGTTTTGATCAGTAAACGAGTTGATAAGTGTGTCTTCTTGGCTGATCAATACGCAACTGTGAGTTACGCGAATGCACCGAGTGGCCAGCTGCCAATCACCCAATCTGCGCATCCTGACTTTCAGTCTGCGGTGATTTTGAGTAGAGGTCGACCGATATGGGTTTTTCTATAACCGATGCCGATACTTAGAGGTCAGGGTTAACCGATAGCCGATATGGGCTTCCGATTTTTTTTGGCCGATTTTTAGGGCCGATATCTAAAAGTTTTCCCATTAATTTGCATGCTAAAGCGTCACACTAATAATAAGAAGATGCACACAATTTTACTCCCCTACTAGTATCTTAAGTCTGAAGTCCGTGCCCACGTACACACACACACACACACACACAGCCTAATACTTACAAACATCCATAATCTAGGAATCCAGAGAACCCCCCCCCCCCCCCCCCTTTTTTTTTATGTATTATTTATTATTTCTGTTATTATTATTTTAGTTATTCTTTTCTTCAATGTATATACATATATGTATGTGTACAGACTATGATTTTAGGGTTGCTGTCTGGGCCGTGGGAGGGGGGAGGGGGGAAGGGAGAATTCTTTGTAAAACTTGAATCCGTCACATTTTATGTTTTCATGTGTTGTTAAATTGGCCGATGCCGATATATTAAAAAATGACAAATATCGGCCCGATACATCGGCCGACCGATATATCGGTCGACCTCTAATTTTGAGTATAACATTCCATTTTCAGTATTCATGGCTTTCAATCTAATAAAATGTCTGCTATGTTGAGGACCTAAATGATTTGTCTATCCGTTTGAACGAGTAACAGTAGACAGCGGGACCTCGCGGGAGAGACAGACAACCGCATTCGTTTATCAATGAAAGCTCAGCTGTTGCGGGTGTAAATTGTCCTTCCACTGCAAGGAACAGCTTGACGTGCACGAATACACCTGTACAAATGCATATTCAATGTCCACTCAAAATGCTGAAAAAAGTTTGATTTACGATTTCCAACGCAGCCTCCATTGGTATTCTGAACCTGGAATGATAATATACAGTGTAGGCACGGGGAATAAATAGCCTACATTGATTAGAAAATATACAACTTCTATTAGAGTAGCCATCGCAAAGAATCATGTCAGCAATGCATGTCAGCTAATATGTTTAATAGTAATTTTTCAAAATACAGCCGAAACCCTCGTTCTGTTTTGATCGCGTTGATAGAAAAATCGCGTGTGTCTTCTTGTCTGATCAAGACGCAACTGTGTTGCGCGCGAACAGTAGCTTGCTTCTAAGCAAGCACCTATCATCAACCTGCGGAATCCTGACTTCATTAGTTGGCGGTAATTGGCGGTACCTTTTTGGAGACTGGAAAACTGAGTGTGGTAAGTTATTTCTATTTAATTCAACTTATTTTCTATCCCAAAAAAATATATACATACAATGTATACAAAGTGTACCTTAGTGCAGTGTTGGTGAAGTTACTTTGCAAGTGTAACTCTTAAAACGAGACCTATATTCAGCCTGGCAGTAATTTGAACGAACTTCATTTCTATCACTGAAGATACATAGTGAGATATATGAATAGTTCTAAAAATGTACTTGAAGATATCTCAATATTGTTTTGTTTTCAGTTTGATTATGAAAAGAGTAAGCATCGCAGACTTCTTTCAGAAGAAGATCAGGAGAGAGGATGAGGGAGAAAGGTGAGTGGTTGGCTATATTGGCTATATTGGCCACAGCTAATCACGAATCACGTCAGTGTTTCCTACAGGCCTAATTTCTCTTTTTCTCTCTCATAACATTGAAGTAGTGCTAGGCCAGGAGGCTCAGGACAGGCCCAGGGACAGGCCCAGGTACAGGCCCAGGTACAGGTACAGGTACAGGGGCAGGCCCAGGTACAGACCCAGGTGCAGGTACAGGGGCAGGCCCAGGTACAGGGACAGGCCCAGACCCAGACCCAGGTGCAGGTACAGGGGCAGGCCCAGGTACAGGCCCAGGTACAGACCCAGGTGCAGGTACAGGGGCAGGCCCAGGTACAGACCCAGGTGCAGGTACAGGGGCAGGCCCAGGTACAGGGACAGGATGGAGAAGGAGAGCTTATGAGAGTGGAGCTAGGAGTAGCAGCTGGACAGCAGGGAGGAAGGTGAGCACAAGACCTGAGACTGAGCTTTTGAAAATGGAATAGAATTACATGGACTGAGATTGTAATCTTTCCTAGGAAGTCGAAGGAAAAGACCAGGGGGCATAGGGCCAGTGGGTTTGACCCAGTGTGGCTTCAAACCCATTCCTGGCTGCGCCACACTGACCTGGGCATGACCTGTGCAGTTTGCACAAAACATAGCACCAATGTTGGATGGGTAAGGCAGCCCTCCAAGGCATATAGGCTGGATGCTCTGGTCAGCCATAAGATGTCCGCAGTCCACAGGCAATCAGTGGCAAAAGAAAGGCTTGCAGGTGATAAGGAATTTCAGAGCAACATAAAAATGTATAATTACATAATATATAACAACTGAATATGATGTCTGAAACAAATAATGTTATTTTTTATCTAGGACGAACACTGGAGACAGCCATGGCTCCCCAGGTGGACACGGAGCATAAAGCCTTGGAGGGCTGTTTTAAAATTATGTATGACTGCCTAAAACACAAGCGGCCCCATCATACTAATTACGAGCCGCTCCTTCAGCTTTGCAGGAGGCTAGGATGCAATTTTTTTGATGGACTGAAAGTAAGTTGGCAAAGTTTAAATAATTTGAATTGCTGTTTTACAACAATCTGTTACAAGTTATTAAGAGTAATAGTTATAATTAATTTACTTGAAGGCTGGCTCCAACACCACCTACACCAGCAGCCATATCATCGATGAGATACTGGAGCTGATTGGAAAGATGCTGGACCATCAGTTGGTGACAGAGGTGTCAAAGTCCCCAGCCTGGGGCATAATGGTTGATGAGACGACAGACATCTCTGTCACCAAACAGTTGGGTCTTGTCGTGAGGCAAGTAAAATGTTCCAATATGATCTAAATTACTCATGCTGCAGCTAGAAACTAAGAGTGACATTGTTACTTTGTTTTCTCCAGCTACCTAGGTCCAGATGAGACAGGAGCTGTGGGGGTCAAGACCAAGGTCTTAAATGTCTGCAAATTGAAGGCTGGAGATGCAGCAACCCTTACAGACACCATCCTGACCACCCAAAAGAAGCTCCCCATGGCAGCGTTTTCATCCTTTGCCAGCGATGGAGCATATGTGATGATTGGTGCGTTTTTTTTTGTATTATTATTTTTTAACTTAATACCAGTTTTAACATAATCTTCCTGTGTATCCCATAGGCAAAAAGTCTGGAGTGGGGAAGCGGCTCACAGATATGTTCCCGGGGTTGATTACGGTGCACTGTGTGTGCCACTGGCTCAACCTCGCCGTATCTGACTGTATCAGTCAAACCAAAGGGGTGCCCTACCTAACCAAGTATGTTGGACCTTAGGAACCATCTTCTGGTTTTATCATGGCTCCAGCAACAGAACTGGCAGCCTCCAGGAGATGGAGAGGGTGTTTGATCTCCCACAAATCAAACTTCAGGTTCGATAAACTGCCATAATAAATAAATGTAATAAATATTTGTGATCTTGTTATATTACCGAGTAATTGTGCATGCAAAGACGTGTTACCTTCTCTTTTCAGGGAGGCAAACAGACACGGTGGGAGAGCAGCAAGGAGGCCACGGATGTTGTCCGCCGGATCCTGCCAGCTCTGTTGGCAGACCTGTCCCAGCAGGCCAGGCAGGAGCCCACAGCTGAGGAGCTCTATAACTTCGCGAAACACGATTTTTTTCCCTCCAGCCCTTTGTCTGATGCAGGTACAGTAAGAGAGTGACTTATTTCTAGACTGTTATTGTACTTTTCTAATAATAACTTCCTTTACTATTAATAATTACAAAATTACCTTAATTTCCCTCTGGATTAATAAAGTATCCATCTATCTATCTATCTAATTAAGGTGGTGCATGACAAGCTGAACAGACAATTTCAAATATTTCAAAGAAGGAACCTTTTCTTTTCACAAGTTGATCAGGAGGTATGTAGTTGTCCACAACAAATGTATACGTATACGTAAAAAATGTATACGTGAACGATGCCTGTTGTCTGGAACATTATTGTGTCTGTAGGTTGAAGCAGGTAGTAGGATTGACTTTACCAACGTTAAATGCAATTATTGTAAGTTGCTTTGGATAAAAGCCATCAGCTAAATAACTATAATGTAAATGGCTGTAATGTAGGTGACAGAGCTGAAGGCATCCCTGGTCCTACTTAAGGACAGAAGCCTAGTTCGGGACGGGTGGAGTGCCTGGATGACCTCAGACACCGGGCTGAAGGCACTCCAGGAAGAAATTCCTGCCTACTTCAAGGCTGATGTCTGGGACAGGTTTAAGAGATCAGTAGGATATAAATAGACATTTATAAATATATATATATTTTAGTTAGTTGATTCATTTTACATGATTTATTTTAATACTAGGTGATGGAACCATTCCTCAACATGCTGGTTGAGAACCTAGACAACCGCTTCCCCAGCACCAGTGCCCTTCAACTATTTGATGTGTTTACACCAAATAGGGTGCTGGCAACCCCTGCACCAAATTACGGTGTCCCACAAATGCAGGCTCTGGCAAGGCAGATCCCCAGGCTGGAGGAGTCTGCACTTCTTGAAGAGTGGGACACCTTCACAGAGAGGGTCAAGATCCCAGACCTAAGGGTCAGTGACAATGTGCAGTACATTTAGTTATTACTAATATTCTTCATGCTTACGTTTTAATTATCCATTGTTTTTATGTGCTTGCAGTCTAAATCCCTGGAGGAGGTTCTCCTCTGGCTAGTGTCTCCTGAGGCCTCTGAAATATACCCCTCCCTGAGCTTGGCAGCTGCTGTTGCCCTCACTGCACCCGTCCAGACTGCAGATGTGGAGCGGGTGTTCTCTGCCCTCAAGCTGGTTAATAGAAATAACATGATGTGTATTCAGCTATACAGGGGTTAAAGTGTGGTTGATATGATTTGTTTATAGCACAATAATTGCATTCTCCATTACGTTTTCAACAGGTGAAAACACCACTGAGAAACCGCCTCAAGGATGACCACCTTGATGTGTGCTACAGGGTGGCCATCGACGGACCACACCCCGACGATATAAATTACCGTGAATTGGTTAAATCGTTTTACCAGGGCACCAAAAGACGGAGGGTGAAATGTTCACAGGCTGGTTGCGACCTCTGTACCTGACTTTAGAATTAAATAAAAATTAAATTCCTTGCACTTTACCATAGCCTCTATTATTTCTGAAATGGCGGGAAAAAAAATGACAAAGATATCTACTAATAAGCTGTCACGTTTACACAGTGTGTGCGCGCAAAGCGCGCACATTTTTTTTGGGGAGAGCACCGAAGACCCATTTTGACCAAGGAAAAACCCTGACATTGGCTACAGGTGAGAACTAAACTAATTAACACAATGGCTAGAGGGGAGAACTAAACTTACATTGGCTACAGGTGTGGATGGAGTATCACCAGATCAGGACCCTGTCATGGCCAGCCCAATTTCGAGACCTGAATCCCATAAAAAAAACTCTGAAATGTGATCAAGAGGAAGATGGATGGTCACAAGCCATGAAAAGAAGCCGAGCTGCTTGAATTCTTGCGCCAGGAGTAGCATAAAGTCACCCAACGCAATGTGAAAGACTGGTGGAGAGCATGCCAAGACACATGAAAGTTGTGATTTTAAATCAAGGTTATTCCACCAAATATTGATTTCTGAACTCTTCCTAAGTTAAAGCATTAGTATTGTGTAGTTTAAAAATGAATATGAGCTTGTTTTCTTTGCATTATTCGAGATCTGAAGACACTGCATCTTTTTTGCTATTTTGACCAATTGTCATTTTTCTGCAAATAAATGATCTAAATGACAATATTTTTATTTGAAATTTGGTAGGAATGTTGCCAGTAGGTTATAGAATAAAACAAAAATGTACATTTTACTTTAACACATACCAATAAATAGTAAAATCAGAGAAACTGATAATTTTGAAGTGGTCTCTTAATTTTTTCCGCGGCTGTATATGTAATAACTTCTTATGTCAAATAATAAGGGTATATAATCAATATCAATAAACCTATTTGGTTTAAAGATAAATATTATCATATAATTATCAATCAGTATTATTTAAAGTCACCTTTAAATTACTATTAAGTTTCTATTTTGGAGTTAACTCAGTTTCTTATAAATTCTAGTTTTATGCAATTTACATACAATCTTAATTGGCTAATAAGATGCAACTGGCAAAGTATTTATGAGTTTAGATTAGGCTAAACACTAAGGTGACCAGACGTCCCCGGTTTCCGGGGACAGTCCCCGTTTTTGGTGGCCTGTCCCCGGCTGGAGCTGTCCCCGGAAATGTCCCCGGTTTTCACAGATAGAATAGATAGAAATTAAAAATTAAAAAAGAAAACAATGACCAAAACGTTTAGTTGCGTAGCCTACATACCACAGGCTCAAGCAAGCCAGCCAGCAGCCAGGGCAGCAAGCTCTCGCTCGGAGCTCAAAGATCTAGAATGACCGTCTTTTTAGTATTTTGATTGGTGGAATATGCAGCGCGGTAGAATCTTTGCCATTGGCTTTTTTTTATTATTTAGAAAGAGATCGCGTTCACTCATTCATTCAGCCAGCTAGCTCTGACAATACGAGTACAACAAGATAGGATAGCATTGGGATAGGTTAGTGTCATTGTTTATCATCTATGTCATATATTATTTAACTCATGATCTACATATTTAACCCATGATCTACAATAATCATATTATTTAACCTATGATCTACAATTTGCAACAATGTGTGTGTTAAGCAGCAGCTATCTGTTGGTCAGATGTCAGTCACATCTGTAGACTTGCTAACTAACTTTGTTAACTTTTTAACATTAGCAGTGATACTAGCTACAGTACTATGATATTACAGTTTCACTAATCTGGGTTACTAGAGGTAGTTGGCAACTTGACATTAAATGAAACCACTTGAAAGCTGAGGAGTGCGGACTTACATTAATCACAAACCGTATGAGGTATGCTATCTCTGTCTGGGTGGCTCCGGGAACGTTGGTTTAAAAGCCGCGCAACCACTCTTCCCTGCCATCAATTTTGTTGTAGGCTTTAGATACAGCCTGGTTGAACACGAACGTTTTCGTTTTATATTGTATCAACATAAGTTTTCAAATAGCCCTGGGCCAGGCTGTCAGATGTCTATTTTATCACCATAACATTATACTCAAAATCGGAAGAATATTTTTTTCTTTGTCAAGTTTAGTCAAACTGCTGATGTTATGGCAGTGGGTTGCGTTCAAGATGAGGAAGCAAAAACAGTCTCATCAGTTCAATTTTAAGCAGGAGGTTAAAACATTTGCTAAAATATGAGTCATGTGCTTAGGCTACATAGATTTTCATGTAGCCTAGAATAAGGGTAGGACTACATTACCTAAAAACTAAAACAAAAAACGTATGTTCTTGTGGTGGTCTCTTAAAAGACACTAATGAAATGTGTTTTTCCCCACATTAACTTCACATATTCTGCCAAAACAAAGATGTCAACTGGAAGTGTGCCACAGAACTTGTTATTATTTAGATTATTCAGATCTCCCCCCTTCACCTTGACATTGCTTGGATTTTTTTTACTGAAATTGTATTTTGAATCTTTTTGTTTGTTTGTTTCTTAAATCACTTTTGGTATAGTAATACCTAAAAAAAACAATTCCAAAGATCATGGTGTGTATGGGCCTAATCTGTATTTTCATTGTTCCAGCTGATTACACAGAATATAGGAATACACTGCATTTAGTTTCCTCAATGGCCTTAACATGTTCTATGCTGGCAAAACATACACCTGACACCCATATGTGCAGACCAGTCACTTATCAGCCAAGCACAGAGGTTAGGCCTACTGCAAGGAAGCTTGAGTCAACGAGGTTCTTATCACAAAAAATTGGTTCTAATTATCTGGCAAAAGGTTGTTACCTTTACTACTCTTCATTTCAGCCACTTTGTGATTAGTTTTAAGATAAATACTCGTTGTTTGACACTTCCCCTTGCAATTTACAAGAACAAGGGTAAGAAACTGCTTTATGAAAAAGGGCCCAGCCAGTGTCCCCGTTTTTCCGTTTACAAAGACAAAAACTTTACATGTTTTGGAGGTGTTAACGTATCTGAACTGAAATTGTCCCCGGATTTTGTCTCAGAAATCTGGTCACCTTACTAAACACATTATAATCATTTTCTATCTAAAGTCAGTATGCAATTATATTCTTTGGGACTATAATTCCAGTAATCAAATTATCAAAAGCACTAAATGCTGTATCGTATAATACTATAATACTACTGTATCGTAATATACTATTATACTAGTCTATTTTTAGAATCAGGTATGTGCATTCCAGTCCCAATCCAAACTAGTAGGAGATCGCACTTATCCAACCTCATTATCCCAGTGCCCACTTCAAGGCGTTCCAAACCGTTGAAGTGGGAGGTTTGTAAACAAAATGGACGTCGATCATAAAAAAATGGCCCTGGCTCTGACTTTTAAAAGATATTTAGACCTTGTTCAGTTTTTCGTAGTGTCGTACACCTGCGAGATGGAAGAGGCCAAACGACGGATGAGGTAAATACATATATCACCGCCCCTTGGTTACGTATCTTGGTTACGGACGCATAATTTATCGATAGCAACCACTCATATGTCCGTACAAACACGCCCCCTTATGACAAATGTGAAATAAGAGAAAGGGGTTTTGCGTGAAAACGTCTTACTTATCTGTTGATTATCCCTTATAGTTATCCCTTATACTATAGTATTTTAGATACATTGAGCTAAACCAGCTCAGCAACAAATCCTGCAGTGGCTGTAGCACAAGATGAACATGAGCCAGAAACTACCAGCTACTCTACTCTACATCGTGTTTTTCAAGCTGATAGAAATGTATAAAGTATATTCAGACAAATTGCCATTCAGTGGGCTGTTGCACCCTCTTGACACACGAAAGCATAACCACATCATTACCAGCAGAGGATTAAAAGCCTGTTGCACAGCCAACTTAACATTCTTATGTCCTATTTAATGTAAAATTGTTTATTTCAATTACCAAGTGTAGTTTGTAAATCTGGTATTTTATTGTCTTACCTAATTAATATACATTTTTAAAATCCCTTATCCTTTACTTTTCAGAATCGCTGTGCTGACAAGACGGGTACCCACCCAGATATTAAAGACCGGGATTGAGTGGGGCATTCTATTTGAGATGGATGAGTTGACCTTTTACAGGCATCTGCGAGTCACACATTCCCAGTTTGAATATTTGGTCCATAATCTACAACAGATTGGCCTCAACCAAGAGACCAGATGCCCTCCTGTCATCCCTCTGAAACAGAAGGTGGCCCTTTTCCTGTGGTACCTGGGCAACCAGAATAGTTTCCGGGAGATAGGAGACAAGTTTAATATATCCCAATCCTCAGCACACAGGTGTGTTGTGGAGGTTCTGTCAGCGCTTGTAAAGATGGTGCCCAATTTTCTCACCTGGCCCAATGCCTGCATGAAGGCAGCATCGTCAGTGGCATTTACGAACAAGTGTGGCATACCATCCATCATAGGGGCCATAGATGGTTGCCACATTAAAATTCAACGGCCGTACGTGAGAGGGGGGGACTATCTCAATAGGAAGAACTACTATTCAGTAGTCCTGCAAGGGATCGTGGACGAGAGTGGCAGATTCATTGATTTTTTTGTGGGTGCACCTGGCAAGGTGCATGATGCCAGAGTGTTGCGAAAGTCAACCTTTTTTGAAAATTGGCCTGAGAGTATGGGGGAGTTTAAATTATTGGGGGACACTGCTTACATTGGCCAAGCATACCCTTTCATTCTAACCCCGAAGAGGGATAATGGAGCCCTGTCTGTGCAAGATCAGCAGAAGAACACACGAATTAGCAGAGGCCGTGTGGTGGTGGAGCAGGCATTTGGGAGACTGAAATGCAAGTGGAGGCGGCTTCGCGACCTCCAGAATTCCAGACTGGACTTAATTGTCAAGATTATTATGTCTGCATGCATGCTACACAACATGTGCATGGGCCCTAATGACATCTGTGATGAACATCCATGCGGTTGTCCCCGTCAGGAGGATGAAAACTTGTAGTAGCAAAAGGAGGTCATGGGAGACAATATATTCATTAAATACAATTTTCAACCACTAATACTTGTTGTTGCAAATTCTATTACATGCGCAATATAATTTAGTAATGTGAATATAATATAAATATAATTTATCAATAATTTAACCGTTTGATAACATTTTGTCTTTGCAATGTCACAATAAATATGATATAATATAATATAATGTAATGTAATATAACATAGTATTTATAATATAATAAATATTTCAAGAAGGAGGCCGTACCTTGCGAAACATTGAATTGAACATTTGGGCCAGCACCCTCAGAGTTGAAATAATTAAGAGTGACACCTGCTCCAAGTGGAAAATTGACTTTAATATAATAAATAACAATACATATAATTAAGCACAAATTTAATCATACCATTAAATACAATCACACACCAACAATGTCATAAATATAATAATAATAATATAAATACTATCAATTCATTTCCATGTACTGTAAATGTACTTAAATGTATAATTTAGCCTACTTTTAAATTTCAAGGCCTAAAAAGGTCGCGCATTAAAGACTCAAATGAGTGCTGAGCCTGTGCCATATGGCTCAAAAGGTCATTGTGCCTCCTCTGACTAGAGGCCTCTGCCTCACGAAGGAAGCCCAACATCTCGCTATTTTGTGACCTGTTGGTACGGATGGTGCTGCTGGGTGTGGGGCACCGTGTGGTACTGGGGGCACTACTGGGTGTGGTGGGGGCAGGGTCAGTGGGAGCTGTGGTGCTGGGTGAGGTAGGGGCAGAGGGAGCTGTGGTGCTGGGTGAGGTGGATGCAGAGGGAGCTGTGCTGCCAGGGGGAGATGGGCTCCCTGCCAATAGTTGCCCATCGCTGGCAATGGGCGACAGCATTGTTATGCCCCCTGCATGCCCCACAACCGGAAAATCTACGTCGTGGTTGGAGCCCATGAGAGCATCCATTTCCCCAAAGAATTTGAATCTCATGGTTCCCCTCCCGGTACTTCTATTATTATCTTTGACCTTCTTGTAGGCATCAACCAGGGTATTCCATTTTCTACTGACCCTTGCTGGATCAAAGTTCTGTCCAAAATGATTGCTCATTAGTGTAGCCATCTCCCCCCACATGTGCTTTTTTGACCCCTTTGAAGATTTGATCCTCAGATTCAGCTCAGCTAGGGACTGGGGGAGCTCGCTGCCACTAGCCTCCAGGTGGCGCCTCATGAGGTCAATCAAAAAGAGGGTCTGCTCTCTTGAGAAGAAGAAATCGTTGCTGGGCTGTACTGTCCCACTCTCTCCCTCCTCCTCCATAGCCTCCTCTCCTGTCCCTGACTGCCTGTCGTTTTCTGGTAGGAATTGAGCATAGACTGAGCTTCGCTATTCTTATTACTGTAATGCATTACTTTGGATCAACTCTGCTATAGCCAACAAACGAAGTTTAGACTACTACATCTGAATTATTACTAAAATATAGACCTGCTCCATGACTAACCTGGAAGGACTAGCTCTACGTGGACTGTACAGGCCTCGTCCGTGAAGTACCCCTCCTGTCCACTCTTTGTGTACAAATTGCCCACAAAGGGCTGGGATTTGTCAATGTCCAGGAAGGCATTCATGCCTGTGTCTAGGAAAACTGACAGATATAAATAATATTGATGTTAGTTCATGAAATAGTTACAATAAAGGCATGGCAGAAGTACGTAGTTGGAAAGCTTTACCACAGATGCACAGATGTTTTAATGAAGGGCTGTGTTTGTACACCGTCTCCTGGTGACCATTTGATGTATTTTCATGTTCAGGACAGGTATCGTAACGCGACCTATTATCCCGCACGACCTTTCATCCCGCAAGCGCTGGTACACGTTACTTAATATTGATTTTGGTGTCATCCAGGATCGCGGATTTCGGAAAACTTAAGTCCCTGCCCAAAAAGGGTATTTAAATAAGCTTTGTAGCAAAAATGGCACAAATACAGCGTATTGAAGTGTATAAGATAGTGTTGTAATACTGCGTGTACAAACCAGCCTGATACAAATAGTAGAATTTTGATTTCGCGACGTTCGGTGTAAATTCTTTTTCTTGTTGAGCTTTATTCCCAACGGCATTTTACATCAATGCGGGATAAAAGGTCGTCGCCAACTTTGTTGCCATTTCGCGACTGTACAAAACAAATTGGAAAATACGTTAAGAAATGTTCCTGCTGAGAGTCAAACAAGAGTCAAACAAGACTTCGTGCATGTTGTACACACCTGTCATTTCTGAAATATGTAAGGTTGATTCATTAAACCATATTTATATTGATAAAAACATATATGTTAAGCGGATTTTTTTGGTGGCCCGCGGGATAATAGGTCGCGTTACTATAATGGTGTCTCGACACACATTAGGTTAGAAATTAAAATAGGATGAATAACAAACCAACCGCTTTTTTTTTACCGGACGGTAAAACTAGCAGTTGTGCTTGCTGTTGCTACCGTTTGTTTGCTGAACACTCGGCTGCTATCCGGGTCTTTTTTTTTTTTTTTTTTTTTAACTTTTAGTATTTATTTACCTCTACAACTACAAAAGGCCTATTGATTAATGGCCTGGATGAATGAAAATCTAATAGGCGCTTTAGTGAATCATTGATACATTATGTAGCTATTACATACCGGTAATTCAGCTGCTGTCATCGGTTGCCAAGCTACGAATCTAACGACTGAAACCGTTTCGGACACCATTCTTGGTGGCAAAATTATATTTTTAATGATTATATGTAAATACTCTGTATAAAATAACCATACACAGAGAGAACTGGAGATTATCGGCAATTCCGTGACATCTTACCTGTCACAAACCGGGAGTCGCTGGGCGCCGCCATTATCATCCGACTTCGATTTGTTGATGTGGGAGTAGTGCGAGTCCCTCCGATATCGCAAGTTGGAGCTCCCACTTCGCGTGGCGTTCCAGAACAAATTTCGTAGTAGGAGGTTGGATAAGTGCGACCTCCTACTAGTTTGGATTGGGACTGGAATGCACCAGTAGTTCCTATTTTCGCGATCTAACCCAGTGAGCTACGGTAGGTTTAGCGGGTGCAAAAACCAAATCAATGTAACAGGTTGGCATTAGCATAAAAACAGTAACATTAATACACTGAATTATCAAGCAACAGTCACCAATTACATAAACGTTAAGGCTATGAATATATAGTGAATAAGATGGAATAAGTATCAAGTTCAATTCTAATGTCAGTAACAATGGATATATCATTCATATAATAGATCGTATATAGTAGGCTAATCAATGAGTGCAACCTTGCTAGCAACCAGTCCAGCAGAATGCAACCTTGCTAGCAACCAGACCAGCACAAAGGAGCGAAATCCACGTGATGTTCCGTCGTAATTTCAAATCCACGTCTACCGCAAATCCAAATGAATCCTCCCGCAACGAAATTGCTGAAGGCCTTACAGTCTTACCAAATCCGATGAAAGAGGTTTTTATGTCTTCATGTAGATGAATTTTGTGATGATGATGATGATGATGATGATTCTTTTCGGTGTGATTCTCTTAGTGGGTAGCTCGCCAGCGGTAACGTGGTTTCAACAGTCCAGATAATACACAGTTTCACTTGGCTATAAAATGAGTAAATAAACCACAGTCCACCTATGTAGACAGAATATAACAGTGTACTTGTTCAATTTAAAGAAAATAAAAGGTTTTACTGCTATTTGGCTCACTGGGTGGTTACTTTTTCTAGCTTTTTGTTCAATCTTCTCTTTCCAACTAACTTCTATCTCTCTTTCTGCCTAGCTTCTAGTTCGACTAACGTTCTCTTTTGACAGGAAGTTGAAACAAGCCATTCTGGTTGGCTAACTTGTTTAAACACAACATCCTTTAAGAATTAATATTGAAATATCATATTTATTAATCAAAATGTATTAATCAAAATCATGGGCTTTTATCACTTTAATGTCAGAATATTTATTTATAATATTGAATTTATTTATGGCTATTGTAACCTAGGTTACACATAACAAATAAAGGTTACATTATCATTGTAGGTAACTGGTTACTAGTCCCAGCACCAAGTAGGCTCCATGAAGTACAGCAACATGAAATCGGCCAAGTAGGCTGCCTGATCCTAGTACTATACTCGCACCCACACAAGAGCAAAGAGTGGGATACAAATTTACACTGAATCAATCTCTACCAGAGCCCTGCCAGCCTGTGCATCCTGGGACTAAATCTGAATTGTGAGTGTATGTTTGTTTATGTGTGTGTGTGTGTGTGTGGACTATAACTCCAAGGTTTTGTGCATATTTAGTTGGGGCCAATGAAGATGAACTGAGCTGGATGTAAATACTTTGTGGGATAGCCATTTTGGCTGCGTTTTTGAAAAATTTAGCTGAAGGTTGCGATTCATCCTGGGGAAAAGAAAAGTACGGTAGTGTCATCCACATAACAGTGATAGGAGACCCCATGGGAATGAATTATATGTCAACAAAAGAAGTGCTTTAAATAGAAAAAAGGAGGGGTCCAAGTTCCAATCCTTCAGGTATCCCAGTGGAGAGTTAACATTTTAACACTTGTAGAAGTAGAAACGATTCAAGTGCTCTCTTTGAAATTCCAAATTGTACAATTTAGAGAGAGGAGGATAATGGTTCACTGTGTCAAAGGCTCCTGACAAGTGTTACGCCCCTCTACACCCCTACTGGCTTTGCAGTGGCAGTGCAACAGTCTTTGGGTGGTGAATGGAGGTAATACGCTTGATTGTCGAAACCTGAGGAGGTGTGGATAAAGGCCATGCTGTTTGCCCTCAAAGAGAGAGCACACATTTCCACCATGCTTTGGAGGCTGGTGAACACCATGTGTTTGGGGCTGGTGTTTTGCAGACACCATTTTAGCCACCACTTTTAAGTGATATAGAAATAAATACTTTATTTTCATACAACTCTGTGGTCTGTCTCTACAAAAAAAAGTTTTGTCCCCGAGGAACCTCTGAGTCAGTATAGCTGTTAAGTTCATACTCAATATGTATATCCTTGACTGTCACGCTGACTCTTACCCAGATCATTCTGGACTATGACCTCCATGGAGAGAGAAGTCTCCTGTTTCAGCTTGTCAAGACAGATTTATGGACATATTGAGGCAGCATATAGCTAAAGGTTTCGTATAACATGACTGGTGAAAAGTACTGATTGAGAGTCTGAAAAAAACTGAGGACTTCTTCACCTTAAGATGGCAACCGACTAGTTGGTTTTGGCAACCAAAAGGTTATATCTGGTTGCCAAGCTTGACAACAACTTTTTTAAAGTGCATATGACACCTCAATACAACATTTTTCAAATAAATAAAACAAAGGAGGTATTACACAATCGATATATATTTTTATTTAAAATATATAAATATACTTGTTAAAATCAACATTTGAGTTCCAGGCCACTGAGCTACCGACTTCCCAAGTAACTCACTTCCGCCCGCGTTATAAAATGGAAATGACGGCAACGGCGGGACTCTTTTGAACGCGATCCTCCATATTAAAAGTCATTGTAGCGGCCCAATTTTTTTAAGCTGTGATTTTAAGGTTAAACTGCTTATCCTAACCCTAATCCTGAAGTATAATTGTTGCATAATGGGGCTTTAAATGACGAAGACATTTAGGTGAAAACCATCAAGGCGGGGAAGACAATGAAGGGCAGGGGCCTGAGGAGTCAGACACGAGGAAACAAAGGTTAACAAACAAACAAAAAGAAGAACACGTGACAACACAAGGGAAATAAACTAAAAAAACAGGACAGAGAAAGAGCACAGACCCATAGGCGTCAGTTACGGGGGGGACGGGGGGGACATGTCCCCACCACTATTCAGAATTTGAATTTTGTCCCCACCACTTTCAGAAATGTGCATACCAATTGCGACCAAAAAAGTCACCACATACTCAACCGAAATCGTCTAATATGTGCTTGCGTATGATCCAGTCCCATCAATTCGCAAATATTTCTCAATTACGGTGACAGTTATTCATAATTATGAGCTATCACTTGCCCAATAACCATTTTAACAGTAGCAAATAATTAATTTAGCCTCATTTGCCTTTTGCTGAATGAGTCTCGTTTTTATTAATTGCCATCGAAAAATCGCAAGGATGTCTGGGTTGTCTGGGTTATTCTATAGCCCACCCACAATTGTTGCGATTGTTTCCCACCCTGTGTTGTGTTGCATTGTGTGTTGACTAAGTAGGCTCCCCCATGCCCTTCAAACACAAAAGTGGCTGTAGGAAGTGGCATGAACGCAACGAGCAGGATGAAAGGGTGGCAAAACTGCCAAAATTATCTTCATTTGGATTTGTGGCGAAGAGTGTTCTGGAGAACGCTACATCTCTGACCCCCAGCCAACGGAAATTAGGCCCACCAGGGTAGGCTAATCACATAGCATTTACTGTCTGATATAAGGTCAACTCCTATAGTTCACGTCCTGCTTTTCAAGCAGCGATCTCTCAGCAGTCATGAGTGCAACAAATGGCAAAAGCTCAGATTGTGGATAAGCACTTGGTTACATTAGCCTTTGGCGAGGTGTGCATGGCTCTGCTATTGATTCTTACCGTAGAATGCTATTCTAAACGTCATGCATGTTACGTTTTATAATACGCCCAATACTTCAAATGTATTTTTTCGCTTCAATGTCGTTAAAAGAATAAGGTATTGTTGGAGGAAGTTTGCTTTGTTGCAGCAGGCGCTGACAAGCGGCTGTTCCCATAAATCCATGTAAATGTTCGTAATCGTAATTCACAATAATGTTTGATGACCCCATGAAGAAGTTGTATTAATGTTCCCCCATGTGTTGTCTGCTGCTCATTTTACACTGTTTCTCCAAAATCAGTTTGATCGATGAAATACTGAGTTCATTGGTGATTTCATGACAACATATTGTAGCAACCCTTAATGTGTATTGTACATCATAAGTACATTGGCCTGCGTCTCGCTAAATTGCATTATCACTGTTTTTGACGGTACGACGGTAATGGGAAAGTCAAGTCATTGTTACGCCGCTGGCAGATGGTCAGTACCTCGTTTTTTTTCGTACACCCTTTACAATCTGACATTGATTGTCTAGTAAACTTTGTTGATGTCAAGTGGAAAGTTAAGTTGCCTTCACTGTTCTTTGTCCTATTTGTATTAGTATTAGGCCTACATATCCCGAGCCAATACCTTGGTCAGCCCGGTGTTTCCAACGCCGTTTTGCAAAACAAGCCAAAACACAATCTGTGGTTTTCAACTTTTATTGTTCGAATGGGATTTTCAACACCTGACAATACACTGTAGAGCATATTGTAATGCAACGTTGAATGGATGAATAGCTTACATAAGGGTACCCAGCACTTTTCAAACCACACTCAAGCTTATGGTTATTGTCCCCACCACTTCTAAAAACAAACTGACGCCCTTGCACAGACCTGACATAACCCCCCCCCCCCCCCTCTGTGGGCCGATTACAGATGGCCCATAACCAAACCGAACAAGTCCACATAGGGTGGGGGGAAGGACTCAAGAGCAAGTCAGTTGGGCAGGCAGGAAGGGGCCAGGCAGAAGGCTGGATAGGATCCAAGGGTTAGGCTTTGGTGGAGTCTTTGGTGGTTGGCCGGGTGGACGACCGGAATGAGCGAATGGTCTGGCGGGTGACTGGGAGCCTTGTTGGGGGCGAGGAAACCATAACGCGCCTCCTTGACCAGGGCATGGGCGGTAGCGACAGAGGCTTTGTCGGGATCATCAGAGGCTGCTTTCGGGGCGATAGCGACGGAGGCTACGTCGGGGCCGTCAAAAGGCTGCTTCAGGGGCGGCAGCTACAGAGGCTACCTTGGGACCATCAGAGACGACCACGGAGGCGGCAGCATCAGAAGCTGCTTCGGGGGCAGTAGCGACAGAGGCTCCATCGGGGGCATTGGAGGCTGTTTCAAGAGCGTCAGCGTCAGAGGCTGCTTCGAGGGCGGCAGAGACTGCATTGAGGGCTGCAGAAGCTCTCAAGGGTGGCAGCGCCAGAGGCTGCTTCGGGGTCGGCAGAAGCTGCAAAGTAGGCCTAACTAAACTTCCGATGGTATGCAATACTTAGACACTCAGTTAGACTATTTCATACGTATATAACACCAAGGATTACGTTTCTGACATGCATGACTTTCAGATGAACGGCTAACATAACGCACTGGAACAAAGGTGATGGCATCTGACTGGGGTCATCAAAGAATAACTACATTATAACCAGCAGTGGAGCTTCAATGTTCGCCTTGAGCGCCCCGTGGCCAAGCCCTAGGCAAGCAAAACTACTTCTACTTCTGGAGACAGCAGTGTAACCTACACTGTAAACCTGAACAAGTTCAGAGAACCCAAAACTTTTGATGTAACCGATTACATAAGAAAATTTGAGCACATATATTTTTTTTTAAGTAAACTTAACTCAAAAATGATACGTCGCTATTCTGATTTTTTGTGTTATCATTTTCATAATTTTTGAGTTCTCTGAACTCATATTATTCCAAAATCATAAAGGATTTAGCCTCGTCAGATATAGGACTATGTGTTTCTCTGGGTCTTTCTCAAACCAGTTATTACACCCTTACAAGTTTTTGAAAGGGTACCTTCCTTACGTTCCAACTTCTTGCGCAAGCTCTTACTGTAGAGAGAACTGTCATTGGTCGACCGCCTTCCCAGTGTTGCCACTGCTTTACATTTACGGTGATTTAGCAGACGCTTTTATCCAAAGCGATTGACAAGGAATTTTGCAATTTTGCATTCATAGAAAATGAGCAGTTTAGGAGTTCACACTTATACACTTGGTAAGGAGGAGTGGGGAGTCGAACTAGCAACCTTCCAACCTCTGGATTACTAAACGACTCCTCTACCTTAAGGTGCAATGCACACGAAGTCTAGGGCCTCCGAATCGGATTTACTTTTCACACCAATCGAATCTTTTAATTTCGTACATACGGAGGCTGGCAACGAGAGATTTGCGTAAACACGGAGGCAGCAGATTGCGGTGAACCGACTGTAGTACATACCTCACGCCTGTGGGTGGCGCTTTAGCGCTTTATTTACACAACTGAAAAAACGTGAAAAACCTAGAAGAAGAGACTCAAAAGCACAAGGTAAAGGAAGCAGCAAACGGATAAACAAATTACACAAGACATTCAAGCTCCAATTAACAACATTAAATTATGATGGTTAATAAAATCAGTGGTCAGACTAAAGGATATGCGAAAATGAATTCTTTTTTCTATTGATAATAAAGGGTTTGGAACAGTAACATGACATGTCTGTCATCCCATTGCCCATGATGCATTGCTCCGAGCATTTTACATACATTTATGAATAAAAAAGCAATTTAAATCGCTGGCCAATTTATATTTGTGGTCATGAAAGTTATGTTACGTCTGAATAAGAAGAATTAGATCAAGGGGGGGCTAATCAAAAATCAGAAGACTGGGTTAATGTTAGTGAATTCGAGGCCCACCATGAGTGAGATTTTGAGGGAGAACAAGTTATTTATATACTGGTTGGAGATGGCGGAAAAGATCACGTGGGGCAGTGACGTCATCAGGTTGCGTGAAACCGTGCAGACGAACACCAGCCCCCGTACCGATTCAAATCTACTCACTTTCTACCCCGGACTGCGATCGTTGCAGAAACAAGGTGCGGATAGAGAGTGTTCGTATGGATGATAGGGCTATCTGTATTAGCTATCCGTATCAGTTTGACAAACTAGGCTCCATGTAAACGACACTTAAGTCTGCTGTGTCCGTCTCTCATCGCAAGAGCTTTGCAATGGTGTTCTCAACGACGTTGATGACGTCAGATACTAACATTTTTTGAGTTATCAGGCAATGTTAACTCAAACAAATACATTCCAATTCAATTAAAACGTCTGCACTTGCTCAGAAAACTAATACATTTTAAGTTGGGTCAACTAAATACCAGGTTTTAAATAGGCTACTGAATACATAATGTTAATGAGTTAGTAGAACTGTCTGGGTTTACAGATAATCACGTTGAAAGATGTGTTCAACAAGTATCTGGTGTTTTTTAATGAAATATTTGAATAGATAGTCCCCACTAAAACGAACACTCACTCTGCTGCCTACAGTGGGAGAAAAACATCCACCATGTTCCTCAACCTGTAAACAAACAACCAAATCTCTTCCGAAAGTGGTGGGGTCAGGTCCCTAGTGCCCCAGCGTAAACAACAGCTATGCTCATAGCACTCATGAAATCTTTTAATACAAAAGTGCAAAATCAAATGTCATTAGGCAAATCATATGCCCTTGAAGGTACAAATATTTGTAGCCTACTAGAACGAGAGGCCACTCCAGAATGAAGGCTGGCTACTAATAGTAATAAATCTCACACCCCCTACTGCCAAACATGTAAGCTACCATGTCTATATATGAGCACTGATCAAACAATTACATGTGGTGAGCGCTTTAACAGATGTAAAAACATGGCGAACGACGTCATTTGAGACTAGATGAAATTTCTGCATGAGAACAGTTAGGGACGAACAAACAGGTTCCACGTGCCGCACACTTTGACGTGTCTATTTGATATAATTTAAGAAATTCAGATGGTAACAGTTTCATGCTGCCATACCCTGCTGGAAACGAAACCTGCCTTCGTAACAGAAAAACTATCTTCTTTAAAACTGCATGAGCAAATCATTTCCATATATTCGATGCTTAAGGCTTGTTTTGTGTCTTAAATTGGGAATTAAATTATATTCTTCGGGATTTAATAATGTGATTGAATAACCAGTAACAAGCATAACATAAGATGTATGATCTGCTCTCATGGTCTATACGTGTCACACACATGGTTTCAGAGCATCACTCGTTTGTAAAGATAAAAATAGACCAGCTTGACTACTGCACACGTTTTTTTTGAAACTACTGCCCACCAGTGCGTCTCTGGGATATCAATTACCCGGCCTCAAAGGACTGTAAATGGAGCGGGACGGGGGTATATAAACAAGTACTGAGAGGCACCCATTACACCTCGACTTACTCCCTCGGTTTTTCACTCGCCTCGAGAAGCAACAAGGTGAGTGCTATACTTTTGCCCATGCGACAGGATGATGCACCTCAGCCTCAAAGAAGTCACTGGGCTCCTTTACCTGCCATAAAGAGCGCGTTTCTCAGTCATGGTATAAGAAACACAAGAGGGTTGCTCAGGAAAGTTGACGATGGAATACATCACATCTCGACTGTGTGACCTACCGGATTTCTGTATTGTACTTCGTTTTGTCGTAATGGGCAACAGCCAGTGACGCGCATCTGAGCAGCGTTACCATTCAAAGTTTCCACAGAGGATGTGGTTGTTGCTACTGACTAATTTTATAGGCTTGTGCTATTTGGTCAGTCTTGATCAAGGGGTGTTGAGCTATCCTGATTTCTTACTGTCTGTAGTGGCGTATATTTATGGACATTGTCTGCGTGTTGGCCGTTTTGGAAATCATTTTGTTGTACTATGGAGCTAGAAGTATAAAAGTGGAGTAGCTATATTTGTCATCATTTAGGATAACTTTTCCTTATGACAATCAACTATTCATTAAGCTGTCTAGACAGTTGACACATCATCCTGCAAGGTGATTCAATTAGATGCTGTTTGTGTAGCTCAGCTGGCAGAGCAATACTGTAAAGCCATGGGTTCAGTGCGAAGAGAGCTCATAGACCTACTGATGAAATGCTGTAGAGCAGGCCTGAGAAAGTGTGTACAAAATAAATGAAAGGTCAGATAAAACACTGTTCTGATTCATTTAATAATCAGAGATAGAAGTCTTCTTTACCTCACATAGAGGTGGCATTGGGTAAAGTGCCTGCCAAAAAACTATGTAAATATAGCACTGAGTGATACGTATATACTCAGCATATTTACTTGGCTAACATGCATGATGATCTGATAGTAACTGAACTCCATCATCAACAAAATCTCAAATCTCTACTTAGAAATCTCAAAGCATGGTTGATAAATAACCAAAAAATTGATAATTAGTGGGTTAGCAGTAGAACTTGTATATTGGGATTTTATTTTATTTATCTTATTTTATTTTTTATGTATTGTCTGATTTTGATTTATGTTTGAGATATAAGTGAATGCCTTTTTTTTTTAGGTAATATAGCCTTTTTCACTCTGGCAGGGGGACTGCCAATGGAATTGGGTGCATTTACATCTTAATGTTTATTAATGTTAATGTACACTGTCCCTCTTGATCAAATAAACAAATTGATTGATTGATTGATTGATTGATTGATTGAACAAATTGCAGAAGAACATTGCAGAATTGACAATGTTTGTGCATGTTTTCTTATGTGTTGTTTAATAGCTTGACCCGATCTACAAAAATGGCTTTCGCTGGTCTTCTCGCTGACGCTGACATTGCAGCTGCCATTGGTGCATGCGTTGGTAAGTCAACTGAGTACTCTGGTTGACATAGACTTCGGCTGCTATGTCGATGTAATTTAATAACTTAGATTATTCCAGTTTTTCCCTATTGTGTGTTGCTGTGAGCTATAGGTCACATTAATGACAAAAACACAGACATTTATGTAGCCTCTCTTCAAAGTGGTGTATTCTACATGTGTCCGGTACTGGTCAGCCATTTAGGAACTTGTGCGCTGTGGTGAAATTTAAAACATAACGACAACATGTCCTGCTCATACTGTGCCCAACAGCTGCTGACAGCTTCGATCACAAGAGCTTCTTCGTGAAGGTCGGTCTGAGTGGGAAGTCCGCTGATGATGTGAAGAAGGCCTTCTTCATCATTGACCAGGACAAGAGTGGCTTCATTGAGGAGGAGGAGCTGAAGTAAGATGGGACTCCTATCTTTAAGCAGATGGCATATGGGTACACCATACCTATTCATTCACCAAGAAACTCAACAATTGCTCTCTCTTTGTCTCTCCCAGGCTGTTCCTGCAGAACTTCAAAGCCGGTGCCAGAGCCCTTTCCGACAAAGAGACAAAAGCCTTCCTTGCTGCTGGTGACGCCGATGGTGATGGCATGATCGGAGTTGACGGTAACATTTTTTAACACACACACAATAGCAGGCCTGATTTATGTCATAACCTTAAGTTCTAACTAATGTGTAAATAAGGTTAAAGAAATATTTAATAGTGATCTGTAATAGTGAAGCTTTCTGGTTGCATATTTATGGATCACCACGTAAACGACATCTGTCAAATTCATGCATCAACATATTTATATACTCTTTACGTACTATAGAAGATATGTGGCTTGCAGCAGTTTAACTAATGTTTTTCTTTATTCTGTTTACCCTCACAGAGTTCGCTGCAATGGTAAAGGCTTAAATACCAACTGACCAAGATCCGCCTCTGTTCATTGAACTCGCACTCCTAGCAAGCAACCACTTTTCAACATTTGCCTATTTTTTATATCGTATTTATGAGTTGCCTTTGGACAGTTCAGCAACATTGAGCAACCGTGTTCTTATTCATTGCTGCTTGTTCTCCAGTTGTATATTATGTTCTTAACAAGGGTTTGCACAGTTGTAATATCTACTTTGCACTGAGGGATGAGTGAAAAACCAGGAATAAATTACAGTTTTGGTGTAAATGACTTGTGAGGATAGCTTTATTTACCTTTGTTTACCTCTATTGGCATATCCCATGTTGGCTATCTGAAATAATTATTTAAACTTTACAACTCCTACCACTGTATTCAGAAAAATCTGTGTTACTTTAACCCACTGGCAGGAGAAGAACTTGATGAGTATGTCCTTTATCTTGGCACATGGGAAGGGAAGGGGATGGCAAGGATCACAAGGATTGTCAACGTGTATATACTAAGGGTAGCATTTGGTCAGGGAACAGCCAGTCCAAGTGATCTTTCAATATTAATGTCACTTACAAATTTACTCCAAAATGGGCCCACACCATCTCTGTTCTGGTGATAAAATACTTTTGCACATATTTCATCTGTACAAAGTTATATCTTAGGTTTTGTCATCAATTTCCAGAGATACCACTCAACACAAAAAAACATCAAATTAGCTCAGAGCCTACACTCTACCGCTCATCATATCCACCTGTTGATAAACAGAAGATTCAGTGGATGGTCCTTGGCCGTCCAATAATCGAACGCTGCCCTCTGGTGTCTTTAATGGAAATTACACCCAAGGAGACTTTCTTTGAGTGATTGGGCTGATTTTACTGGAAGGTCGATTGATACTTCATACATTTCCATACCAATTGTATTTAAACTGTTATTTGCTATGTTATCTGTTTGAATGTTATTGCTGTAGCCAATGTTATTGCTGTAGCCTACATGGCGTTTCCGTCTTTGCGAACTCTCAGTGGACACAAGAGCCTCTTCTATCATTAACCATAAACTTAAGAGGTTGTGTAAATTGATGTTTATAACCTTTAGCTTAAAATATAAATCTGAACGTTTCCTTTCAATTAGGGAAAAGCATTTTTGCTTCCAAGAATATGTTATGACCGGTAGCCTACTCTGCTAGTGTAAAATATATATTTTGAGCAATACTGACAAATGTATTAAGACCAAAGAGATTCAGAGGATCTAGGACAGGGGTCTCAAACTCAGGCCCGGGGGCCGATTCCCCCAAAGCGATGTTATCCGGCCCGCAAAGTTCCATTGATTTAAAAAAAAAAAATGATTGATTTATATGGGCCACCCCAACGTTTACCATAAAAATCTGGCCCCCCAATGACCAGACTGGACGCTCATCGGCCACTGGGTAATTTGAGTTTGAGACCCCTGATCTAGGATATGCGTTTTGCTGTCCGACGCCTATTCATCTCTACAGAACTGCTTAGAATGAATGTTGGTTCTAAATGCAAACCAACTTATCGCAGAGGCAAATTCAATTTCGCTAGCAACTGTCTTCACGTTCATAACAGCACTGGTAACCTATTCTTAGCACTGCGCGGTATGGAGGACTTTCCTCAAGCACCTTTTAAGCAAATTTATAAAGCTAAAAATAGCTGGGTCTGTCCACAGGACACATTTTAAGTGAGCCCCCCATCTGGTGTCTATTACATTAAGCCTCACATTTCAGGTGAGTGAAAGTATATAAGGTTGGGCTCTACCCTGGGGGGTGGGGGGCACTGCAGTTGCGAGTTCGAGTGTTCTCATCCAACCTAACCCCAAAGACAACTGAGGTGAGTAGCCATTCTCCAAAGCAGACCACCCTGAGACAGAAAAGAGCTGGACATGTGTGACAGATATGGGCACCATTTTCTAAAGAACACACAGGACATCTCAGACAAGAAACTGCAAATCACATCTCTGACCATCCCACTCACCAGACATCTCTTGTGTTTCCTGGGACTATAAACCGTCAGAGGAATGTAATCTGTGATCATTTTGGAAGCTGTACTGGGAACTATTTTTGGGATCTATAAAATCCATTAAAGGAATATCGGGAAAGAAACTACACACTTGGATCTAGTCAGATATTCATAATATGTATGTGCTCACACAGATAAAGATGGCATTTGCAGCCTTTCTTAAAGAAGGTGTATCTGTGTGAATGGCGCCTAATGGTAACAATCTGTTTTGCAGGTGCTGACTCGTTTGACCATAAGGCCTTCTTTGCCAAGGTTGGACCCAAAGGGAAATCTGGTGATGAGCTAAAAAAAGAAATCATTGACCAGGACAAGGGTGGCTACATTGAGGAGGAGGAGCTGAAGTAACGAATGCTTAGAAAGAAAGAAAGAAGGGTGCAGGCCTAATGAATATACTTATAGGGTAACGAAAGGCAGAACATTGAAGGCAAACCTCTGTTTCAGACTGTTTCTCCAGAACTCCTCCCGCTGGCGACTCTGACAACGATGGCAAAATTGGAATTGATGGTATATTAGAAGGATTACAATTCTTACCATAACGACTGCATTACAGCAGTTACAGTATGTTTTCAAATGAGAATAGTGAGAACTACAGTTATTTATATTCACAGCGCTGTTTTTTGTTTCTTCTTACAGAGTTCACCGCCTTGATTAAGCATTAATCTTCAACTGACCAACAGATCTCACTCTGAAAGAACAACATTGCCCAAAACCTCCCATTTTCATCTAATAAAACATGATTTTTATTTATGCTTTAAGAGAGATTCCTCCAACGCAGCACATTGTCCAAAATGATGATTCTGTATGTAGTGCGACTCATGTCTTAATATATATGACTTTTGCTAGCTGTAAAATCTATAATGCACTGCGAGTATGAACAATAAGAAAATAATAAATACTAATATACAATAGCATGTCTTGGTTTGCTTTCATTAGCGTTTGTGTAGATTACTAATTTGACTGTGACGGGAACATAAATGATTTTTACATCTGAGGTAGCCCACTGCAGAGGCTATTAAGAAACAGCTAAAAACTCTATAAGTCTACAGTTATGTTTCGACAACTAGAAAAGCAGGCTTTGGCTCTAGTACTATGTATGGCACAACATAATGTAAACGAAGAACGCAAAACACTGTAAAAAAGATGCAACCATGGGAAATTTCACCTGCATCACATTGGTGGATCTTTGTAAGACTGTCACCAGGGACGTGCACAGGAGTGTGCTAAGGTTGCTTGGACAACTGCCCGTTTGCCCTCTTTGACTGAAGTTGCCCCTCCGAAGGAAATAAGTTGTCCCTCCGAAGGAAATATATATATATGCGATCAGATGACAGGGGAGCGGCAGTGGCGGTTAGTGAGAGTTAAAAATGATATTGTGTAAATTTGCGATTACATGACGGGAGCGTGGCAGCCGTGGTTAGTGACAGTTGAAAATTATATTGTGAAAATGTGCGATTACATGACGGGGGGCGTGGTAGCCGTGGTTAGTGACAGTTGAAAAATATATTGTGAAAATGTGCGATTACATGACGGTGGCGTGGCAGCCGCGGTAAGTGAGAGTTTAAAATGATATTGTGAACATTTGCGATTACATGATGGGGGAGTGGCAGCAGCGGTGAAAAAAATATTGTGTTGCCCCTTTTTTCCAAAGCAGAGCAACTGTGCACGTCCCTGACTGTCACTGAGTGCAACTCCTCCACCTCATGTATTGACCCTGTATCTACAGCATTTTTTAAGCAGGTCTTATAAAATATGTGTTTCAAGTCATGTCCTGAAGATTATAAATACATCTCTTCAAATAGGCATCTTCCCAGATGCCTTCAAAACAGCTGTTGCAAAACCCTTACTAAAAAAAATAAAAACTAGATGGTAAAGCACAATCAACTATAGGCCGATTTCCAATCTTCCATTCATTAGTAAAATACTTGAAAAGATAGTTTCAGTGCAAATAAACTCCTTTCTCAAAGAAACCAATATCCTGCGGAAATTTCAATCAGGCTTTAAAACATGCCACAGCACTGAAACTAGTAATCAGCGACCTCAGACTAAATTTGAATGCAAATAAGGTCTCAATCATTGTCTTCTTATTGATCATGACATCCTAAATCATCGTCTTGAAAAGTTAGTTGGGCTTTCTGACTATGTAAGAAACATGACATCTGCTTTGGGGTTGCACAAGGGAGCTGCCTTGGTCCATTATTATTCTCACTATACATGCTGTCACTGGGGGACATCATTAGAGAACACAATGTATGTTTCCATAGTTATGCAGATGACACGCAGCTGTTCATCTCTGGTGAACCAAATTATGCTGCAGCTATAAACTCCATTACTACCTGTCTTTTGGCGATAAATAAGGGGATGAGCAATAATTTCAAAAACAAAACAAAATAGAGAAATGCTGTTTAATAATCTGGGGAAATTAACTCCCTTGATTAAATCGGAGGTTACAAGTCTTGGTGTTATTTTAGATTCAGATTTAAGCTTCAAGTCTCACATTAACAAGGTGACAAAAACATAATGTTTCCACCTTAAAACATAGCTGAAGTCCTGCCATTTATAAATCAAAAAGATGCTGAAAACTGATTCATGCCTTTATTTCAAGCCGGCTTGATTATTGTAATACAATTCTTACTGGACTCCAGCCAGTTCGCTTAACATCTTTAAAAGAAAACTAAAAACGTACCTCTTCACAGTGGCCAAGAGGTGCAAACCAACATATATATACTGTATATATAAATCATTTTAATTTAATTTAATTATATAATGTTTTTTTTTGGTATCTTACTTTGATCTTACTTGTTGTATTAAGGGGTAAGATTAAATATATCTCTGCAGAGTTTTATTTTCGATATTATGCTTTGCATTTTATGTATTCAATTTTTATAATTTTAATTATTATCATTATTTTTTATTTTTATTAAAAATCTATTATGTCTATGTACTTTCTTTGTGCACGTAATGAATTTGCTGTAAAGCACTTTGAGCTGCATTCTTTTGCATGAAAGGTGCTATATAAATACATTTTATTATTATTATTATTATTGCTCAGTATACTCTATACAGACTCAATCTCACTTCCAAATGGCTTTTCTTGTGATTGTTAGTTGATTTATCTAGAAATACACCAAAGTTGATCATGCCTGTGGGGACCCGTTTCAGTATGGTTGTACAATGCTTTCCTCCGAAAGGACTCTATCAGGTCTTGAAGACATGCATTTGTATTTTTCACCACTAGATGGCGTACAATGTGCACTTGAATCTTCTGCCATTTAGTTTAGTCTGACAAGAATTTCATCACACAACATTTTTCAGAAAAAGATCAGTCAAGGTTTGTGTTTTGGTGTGGTGGAACATTTTTAAGTGTTCACGTAGAGTATAGCAGTTTTACTTACGCTTAACACGTTTATAAAAAATTACAAAAACAATTCAATTTAATTCAATTAAATTCAATGTCATGTATATAGCGCAATAAAAATACAATTGTCTCAAGGAGCTTTACAGAGCAGAGCCCGGAGCCTGAACACCCTTAGTACAAGCAAAATGGCAACAGGGGCAAGAAAAAACTCCCTGTTAGTCAGGAAGGAACCTTAAGCAGAACCACGGCACATAAGGCATCTGCTTGAAACAAAAAGCCTAACCTACAAAACCACAGTAACAGTGACAAGACCAAGAAGGAATGGATGTAGGCCTAAGTTGCAACTCTTTAGAGCATGTGGCAAATAAGACTGGATGAGCTATTAACAGTTGCACTCTGGGACATATTCTGGACACATACCATTGCGTGAAATAGGCCTATGGTTACAGTCAAATCAAAAGCATCAGAAACTAACCCTAAAGTTTTCCTTGCACATATCGTAGGAGGCTAGACAGCCTACTTCTGCAATTCTGAGATGTGATTTTATGAGAGTGTGCTATGCAAATTAATGCAAATGAATAAAGGATTCTTAATTCTCATTACCACCAGCGTAGGATTCCGAGCTATCACAGTGACCCATCACATCACCAAGCATGGGTAAGATGCACCGGTGGATCCGGTGTCCACTCACGTCCTGTTCTCATCTCTAAGGTTTCCCTCTGTTAAACCCGGTCATTGTGCAACATCCTCCAGTGGCAGTCGTCAAACGACAACAAACATAAAACAACGCAATAATAAACAACTCACTTTGTGAGTGATTCTTGCTCCCTCCTTACAAAAAAAATACACTTCAGCTGAGGGGAACCCGAAACCTCCCCTTGCATTCCTGATAATCTCTATAAGAGAAGTATGCTATCCAAAGATTCTAAGGTACAAAGATTTGCAGCACGTAGTAAAGCAAATTACCCGTGTCAAAGTTGCCTAGTTGTTGGGTCAAGTGTATTTCGGAGTTTATCTGATGATGCTAGGCCTATATGTTTAATAAAATGCCTTACAATAGGCTACTCTGCTTTATTGTGAAGGCGAAGGCCAGCTGTCACATTAGACCAGTCTCACAGCTGCTACAGGTCCAACGAGTTAGTGTAACAGTGCCGGACTGAAAAGGTGCCATTATTCAATAACGTGTCAAACCGCATCCTTTGTTTTGTGATGCCAGAATTTAGTTTTGACTATTGCATGAGTAACGAATTAATAGTAAATAATTGTGATAAACACACGATGAGACGGGCTACATTTACTTTAGAAGTGGCGTCAGTGCGGATTTCGATTGTCAAATTATGTCAGTGCTGCTATGACGGAGGTTAAGAATTATTCTACGAATGATTTTCTAGGAGGAATTTGAAAGCTGTTTTTTATGCAGCTCTGTGGTTTTGCTATTCTATGCCTTTTTTCTCTCTGGCTTAAGTCTGTTTAACACCATTATAGGCTAGGCCTATGACTGACGGTTTATTGTCTTCACCCTAGTCTGTGTAACTCATTGACCAAGGGAGCATCCACTGATTTATAGAGATTATTTTGCTGGTTAAAGTGAAATAATTCCCAGGATTTCAGTGTTGTGTGTGTGTTACCAATTTGTATTAAGTTATCAGTTACCAATGACCTCAACCTTTTCTCAGTGCTCATAAATTCTTAGGTTTCCTGTACACCAATGTTGGTGCTGTACCATGAAATGAAGATCCCAGAAACCAACTGCCAGCAAACTATAAATGTACAGTAGGAATCAATCAGTCAAGAAAACAAGGAGTGCCTGACTGTTGCTAAATGAAGGAATGAACAAATTACTTGATTCATTAAATTATTAATTAATTGTATAAGCTCCTGAACATATTATTTTGATAAAAGGATGCATCCAAACTGTCTTACGGTGATGGATGTGAGCAAATTCAGTTTAAGCCATTCTTTCAGATTTTGCATTAGGAGAAAACAATGGCATGGACTAATAAAAGAAATACAGTATGTGGGGTCAGTGATTACAGCGGCTACAGTCAGCCATTTATGAGTGGACATTGAAGCATTAACATTTTACTTTTGGACTCGAAGTATTGGTGTCATGGCTCAGTTACACTATAAATGTTAAGCAGTCACTCCATCTATGGTATCGACATAATTCAATACTGAGGAATAAGTTCCTGAAACAGGTACTGAGGAACATTTTAGAAGGGATTGCACACCTTTACCTGTTTCCGCATCCAGTATTGTTCCCCATTTAAAAGATTCTTCTTTGTACTTAAGAAAATATGGTGATGCTCTAATACAGAAAACAATACTTTCACAAGATATCAACACTATGTTTCCAATTTCAGTGTTACATGAGGAGAGATAGCTAAGAGAAAGGAGTCCCGCAGTGGTACAGTTCACGTCAGGAGCTAGACTTTTATTCTCATGTAAGGAAATAGCGCAGTAGGGAGGGGTTGAGTTTGATGAATGGGCACTTGAGATGTCTGCCATGATGTTGCAGGTGTTTCTGAGGTGTATCACTTAACAGTGGAGGCAGCTGAAAGCTCTTCGTTTGAACCCTCCAGCAGTGCTGTGCATGCATGACAGTTGTATTCACCGCCCTGGGCATCATGACCGGAGGCTGAATGTCAGTGTGTCATCATCACTACCCTATTGTCATTCATACAGAACTTAAAGGGAAATACAACAAAGCATTCATTCTAATACTGTAATGTAATGTTCACTAGTGTTAGCACCCAATACTGTCATTTTTGGACTGGATAAGACCCAACCAAAGACATTTGGTCAGTTCACATTGAATTAACTCCTGAACTGAGAAGGTTTACTAAAGAGCATGTGAACCTGCCACTGTACTATAACAAGCACCCTACTATGGGGCGCCGTTTGTAAAATGTTGCACGTTCTAAAATCCTGCTCAGTTTTGGCACATTTAGCATAATACGGGGGAAAAAGCACGACAATATTCACATGTCACCTTTTCAAACATTTAGAGAGAAATTGTTGTTTAAGTTGTTGTAAATAAATGTTAATGTTAAATGTTATATGTAAATGTTAGATATATATATATGTAAATGATAAATGTAAACGTAAATATTAAATATAAACTTAAATGTTTAATGTTATATATAAATGTTAAATATAAGTGTTAAATGTAAATGTAAAATATAAATACTTAAATGTAAACGTAAATGTTAAATGTATATCTAAATGTTAAATGTCCGAATTATGTTCAGTCTACATTTAAGATTTGGCGCCAGAACATTACAATGTTTACGGTAATTCGCTCGTGGAGCGGGATGTGGTGTTGGTTGCAGCACTTGTTCCCAATGTAGGTCGGTTTTGGAGAGCCGCCCTAACGCCAGCTGCAACAGCTCTCTCTATAATTAAAGCTAAATCTAATTCATTTGGACTTGCCATCTTGTTGTCTTGTCGTTATCTCGTGAATAAAAGACCGCGCTTTTCTCCATTCAAAAAACCCGTTGCTTCACGAGCGAATTACCGTAAACATTGTAATGTTCTGGCGCCAAATCTTAAATGTAGACTGAACATAATTCGGACATTTAACATTTAGATATACATTTAACATTTACGTTTACATTTAAGTATTTATATTTTACATTTACATTTAACACTTATATTTAACATTTATATATAACATTAAACATTTAAGTTTATATTTAATATTTACGTTTACATTTATCATTTACATATATATATATATAACATTTACATAGGTAGGCTAACATTTAACATTAACATTAACATTTATTTACAACAACTTAAACAACAATTTCTCTCTAAATGTTTGAAAAGGTGACATGTGAATATTGTCGTGCTTTTTCCCCCGTATTATAATGCTAAATGTGCCAAAACTGAGCAGGATTTTAGAACGTGCAACATTTTACAAACGGCGCCCCATACCCTACGCCTCTCTGTTCTGTCATTAGGTAGTTGCAACACAGATTACATCAGGCAGAACTGGCCTGAAAGAAGGTGACCTGGCGCCCCTGAATCAGCACCATGTAGACATGATAGCCTACTGTTTACAGTGCGCTCCCATTTAGTGCGAGATGAGAAGGTTAAACTGCCATGACACTCTGTGATCAACAAATACACTTATGTGGCTGTCGACAAAGTGTATTAGACTTGTATAAGATCAGGGGATAAACTGACAAACATCTGTTGTGAGTCGGGTGCAGCGAAACTGGGAATGATTATCTGGGTGAATTGTTCAAATGTAATACTTTGCGTTTAATACGTTTACAGCAGATTTGTAAATCTATGATACTAAACTTTTAGATATGGTGCTGAACTCACTGAAATAAGCATTGTGGATAGACTGGCCAATGTAGTAAGCTATGATCTGTCACCAGCCACTCACATTTATGTCCTGTGCAAATAAACATTCAATGAAAATATCTATGTTGGTCAAAAATCTGGATCAAATTGATTTTCTTAAAGGGTATTTCACTTGCTGACACACACACACACACACACACACACACACACACACACACACACACACACACACACACACACACACACACACAGGGAGGGGGGAGAGAGAGAAAGAGAGAGAGATAGAGAGAGAGAGAAAGAGAGAGAAAATCCTATACAGCCCAGTGGGATGGGACTGTGAGTGTTGCTGAGACAGAGCATATTGCTTAATTTGCTATTTGTATGTTACAGATGTCTGTGGGCTTGCCCATCCACACTCAGCTCCGGCGGTTATAAATAGTAAAGGTTAATTAGTTAGGTAGGAAATTTGAGCTGATCCTTTTGAATTTGATACACAGACAGGTAACCTTAGAATTGCCTATTGTCACTACAATCAGACCTATATAAATCCTTCTTGGCAGACAGCAGTCACCACATAGCCTTACTTCTCTGTTCGATCACCTACGGCGAGATCTTCAAAGCGGGTAAGTGGGCTTGTGTGCCGGTTCTGCACTTGTCGTTTGAGTGTTCGCAGATTTCGCTGCCCTGTGAGGACGCGCTTTTGCCATCGGGCTAGAATGTATTCGCGAGGGACAAGATTTTTTTCGCATTTTGCATTTTTGTAATTCTGCCGATCTAGGGCACTTGTCCTTCTTTAATACGCAACTTTTTGGATTGCTTGTTCTTAAACAACTTGTGTAAGATGCACCGAACAACTCGTATGAATTAACTCATGGTTAAATCTGTAAGCTACAGTCTTTGTTGTTTCTGTGAAAAAGTCTCTAAATCCACATAGCCTATAGTTTAAGAAAGACGTTTATATTAATGCTTCCCTGACTGCATCGTTTTGATAGCTGCATTGTACCAATATTATGGACAAGTTGATTCGACAGCAAGTAATATGCTTGATGCTAGGCTTGAAACATGCGTGAATTATTTACACTGGTTGTTTCTCTGACAGGACAATGTCTATCTCATCTATCCTCTCCGCTGATGCCATCGACAGTGCCGTCAAGGACTGCCAAGGTATCGTCTTCCACCTATAACGTCATTGTTCACTTAACTAGATTTCAGAATTTAATCGGTGCCGTGAACGACACTCATGAAATGATGAGTAAACGCTTAAACAGCAAATCGACGCTTTAAGTGTTTACGAAGGGAAATGTCGAAGGACATATATAGAGCCATTTCAAACACATTTTTGGAATGCACGTTTGGTACTATTTTGTGCTGACATGAACTTGTGCTTAAAATGTCACTTGGATGTCAGTGTTTTCCCCAAAAGTGCCACATGGCTTAGTTCATTCTGGTGCTTTTTTTCCATCACAGCACCAGACTCTTTCAACTGCAAGAAGTTTTTCCAGCTATGTGGTCTGACAAAGAAGAGTGCCCAGGATGTGAAGAACGTCTTCAGCATCATCGACAACGATGGTGATGGCTTCGTTGAAGAGAAGGAGCTGAAGTAAGGATTTATCTTCCTCAGTGTCTCGGCATGTAAAGCTATGTGACCTTTTTCAGATGGATCATGTGAACTCGTTTTCATATTTTAGCGGGCAGTGTAGCCTACATCCAACCAGATTGTTTATGCTCACTTTTGGGCTACTTTACCAACTACTGTTTTTGAAATAAAATGTCCTATAGTAGTTCAAACAGTATCTGAAAGGAGGGAACACGTAGTAAGCAAATGTAATGTTTTGCCTAGATAGGCCTACTTCAAATGATTTAATCTTTAAACAGCTTAATGCTTTTATACTATACAATGTACCACTGTTTGTCTAAACGTGTTTTTAAATATGCCAATGCATGCCTTCCAAAGACAAGCTCTTGTGAAGGTGCTCATTGCTCATTTATGTAGAAGAGAGGGGAGTGCCATAAACAGTAGTTAACTGCATGTTTCTGGCAGGTGTTTCCTGCAGAAGTTCTCGCCCGGAGCGCGAGTACTAACTGAGAAGGAGGCTAAGGCCTTCCTCAATGCTGCTGATGGAGATGGCGATGGAAAGATTGGAGCTGACGGTGAGTATGCCGTAGTGTGATGGCAATGACCATCAAGGCTGTAGGGACAACTTCAATTGTGTAAGAGATGGTCAGGGTCATTGTGTATGAGAGGGTCGGGGTTTTTGAGAGGGATTTTGACTAGCTATAGGACGACAAAACCCCAAACACAAATGCAACAGAATGAAATACACATTGTTATTGGGCCTTGAGGTGAGATGCATAATGTGGTCAAGAATTCAAGAACTGGTCCAGCATGCATCCAACACACACCGCATGTCCCTTTTTCACTTCCATTTTCAGGCCTGAGTATTCTCAGTCAATGTTCATTTATTTAATCTTGATAAGATTACTCAGTCCAATTTCTTCCCTTTTATGCAGAATTCCAAGCCATGGTCATGTCCTGAACAACTGGACTGAACGGGTCTTCATCATCTCGTTACCTCTAAACCCCCTTCAACAGCATTTCATCTTTCTTGAATTCTCCTCTGCAGCATCATAATGACACATTTTGGGAAGCCACCGGTCGAAGAAGTCCACACATACACAATTTTTTGTAATATATTTTAGATGGGGTGCAACAGCATCACCTACATGTAACCCACTAGTAATTACATTGAGGAAATGCACAAATAAATTCATTTAAATGTTAAAACCCCTGTGTTCTGGATCTCATATTTATTGTGCTTGGTGTTCTTTTAAAACTGCTTAACATAATTCTACTCATGTCGTGGTAATTTGATTCTCTCATATTCTATAAGGACTGGCTTATAATGAGTTTTTTTGTGAAAAAACACTCACTCTAAGAAATCTGAATGTTGGCCAGTCAGGACATGGGCATGACCAGGAAGCAGACTTCAGCCTGGAACTAAACACTAAATGAGTTCAGGAACTAAACACTGTGAACCGGAAGTATTCTGTTAACATAGGACTGTGAAAGGTGCTGACAGACACTTGATTCACGCAGACTGTGACACATGTTAGGGACAGGTGAACCATGCTGTAATTAGGCTGAAAGAAAAAGCCAAGCCACCTCCACTTGTGTCAGGTGAAACTAAAGCTACTACAGAGGTGTCCTGTCAGTGACCTTTGACTCCATGCTGGAACTTCTGGGTCAGATTCCCCCTGTGTGCAAAAACCAGGGGCAGACTGAGGGAAAAAGTGGCCCGGGAGCAGTGGCGAAACGTAGTTTCCTGTTTGTAACCGCCGCCTCGCCCCCTCCCCCCACGTACATAGTCTGCCTATAACACCTGAAACTGTGAAATTGTCAGGGTGGATCACTAACCACCACTGCCACGCCCTCTCCCCCTGCGCACATATTCTGCCTTCAGACTATTTAGATTGACGTAAATACGTCTATGGCCCACGACTGCGGGCCCCTAAGACCCGCGGGCCCAGGTGCAATCGCACCTGCTGCACCCCATATAGTTACACCCCTGAGGTGGGCCGGTATTGTACCAGCCGTAACCCCGTCGGTGCACCAAGGATTTCTCCAGTATGCCCGATGGCCAGTCCGCCCCTGGCAAAAACTGTTTAGAAATGTACAGGGTATTACATTTGCAGGTTAAAGCACAGGACGTATGGGGCTTTATTCAGAATTTAAGCGGACAGTTAGACGCAAAAGAGAAAAAGCACCAGTGAAAGTAAGATTTAACAGTTTTAAGACTCCATTTCACTCTTTGCTATTCTGCCCCTGATGATGCTCTTGTGATTTCTCTTAAATGCATCAGCTAACACTCTTCACGGGGTGTGACACGCACAGCAGCATAGTGGCTGCGCTCCAACACTGTCTGAGACAGGACCATTAGGGCAGAGACACCTAACCATTTACTAACAGACATCCAACTGACAGGGCAGACACACCTTACCATTTACTAACAGACATGCAACTGACTGGGCAGAATCGAAAAGAAGTGCAGGCCAGAAACCACCAACACACCCCAGCATTAGCCAAGGTCTTAACTCCAGCTGCAAGCTCAGTCTGGGGCATGTGTGTCGCCTGGTCAAGCGCTATATTCTTTCAGATGTCTTATCTAAGCAGACAGCACACAAATCAAAACACAGATAGACAATCGCACGAATATATGCACAAACCCATGCCCACAGACGCATACACAAACATTTGTTTATGACCAAGCAAAATATGCAAACACATGCACCCATACACCCATTTGCATGCAAGGATTAACAAACACACAGACACACATACACACAAATACATATTCAAACACATTGACAAGTCAATAAGCCTCTTTGTGTTAATCCATTCTGGCATTCATTATTCTGGCATGATGGACACATACTGAGACCACCATATCTGATCATTTGTGAGTCAGTGACAGCTTAACTCACATGCTGGCAGAGGTTGGGAAAGCTGTGCATCAGGTTGGCAAGAGGTCCTGACACGCCATGCGATAATGCTGTTTTCACTGGATGATCCAAAAATGAAAATGCCATGCTCCTCAGATTTGAGAGTTACAATTTTTGTGTTGTTTCCTTTATCAGTTTGGTATTAGATTAGGAGATCAGAGTGCGATTAACAAGAGTCAGTCAAATGATATGGTTCTGGTTTGCTAACTTCTGTAGATTTATGCCGCTCTCAGCAGGATACTGACTGCCCTCCAAGAGATGTTGCAAGATTAAAGACATTATCATGCCTTTTAATACCTAGTGGAGACAGATAAAGCACTTACAGTAAATCCAATTTACCAACCCAATCTATCAACATGTAGGTTCACACTAAGAGGGATGTTGTCAAATTCTGTAAATGCTGTCTTTGCCATACAATGCACCTGCTCACCAATTATACTCAACTCAAAAAGAAATGACCTGCTACTGAATATGTATTTTTGATTAACATAATAGCATACTGTACAAAACCCAACCATAATTGCATAGACCTAGTAGCCATGTCCTATAATAGCAATGACCTATAATAAAACACCCAGAGTGGCTTGTAACGTGCGCCCCACCCTTCCCGCCTCTCTCTGCCTGTCAACAGCTGGGAGGCACTCTGATTTCATTTTAATCCCCCCCACACACTAAAGCAAATTGAACACAAGGCAGTAATTAAAATGCACACATGGTAAACCCTCACAGTTAATTACAACATCCAAACAAACAAATGATAAATATATAAATAATTACAATCTTATTAATCTAATCTCTGATTTAAATGAATAAATTGAGGTCATAAAGAGTAAGAGAGAAAATGAAATACAACAGACAGGAGACGGGTTAGCCCAGAGAGTCATGAATGTTGTGTGTGTGTGTCTTTGCGTGTTTATGTTTGCGTGTGTGTGTGTGTGTGTGTGTGTGTATGTGTGTGTGTGTGTGTGTGTGTGGTGAGGTCGCTGTGTGTGTCTGTATATACAGTGCTGAGATTATTGCACAGTCACAGCTTCTCTGCCTCCTCTGCCCTTGCCTGTCACACTATCCGATCACGCTGTGTCCAGTTTCCTTCCTTTTATCAGCCGCTGCTCCAGGGATCACAGGGGTTATAGGCCCATCACTAGCATACCCACCTGACCCACAGCATCAAGCGTGCACTCCCATCCTCAAACACCCTCGCAGAGGCTCCAGGGATAAATAAAGATGGACAAGCCAAGGTGAATATATTAGTATTGGCGCAATGACTGCATATTATATTGGCATGTCATGTTGGTCTTTGTACATATGTAATACACCATCAACAATCACTAACCGAGAGACTATCACTTTGTTTTCAAATAAATATTATTCTGTAATCCAAAGAATTTGTTTTGACAGTAAATATTTATCCATAATCTGTGATTATGTGGGGATTTAAGTGTAGTAAAGGGACTGAAGTATTCATTACCATTCTCTTTCTTGATGTCTGCATTGTTGTGTAGCCGCAGTAAAAGGATTGCAGGGGATCAGAGCAATCTCATGCAACATGCATCCATGCTATAAAAATACATGCCTACTTGACCTGTGTCTGAACCTGAACGTCTGTTTATATTCTTTGAGGCAGATCAGTCAAAATCAGACTCTAATTTTATATTAAAATACCTAATAATGTTTAATATATTTCCAGTGGCTAGCAGACCATTTCCGGCTGGCAAATGTATGCTGCAGTGTAGACAATGAGAACAGTTTTGAGGAGCGGTTGCAAGGAGAGTCCATTTGGAAAAGCCTAATAGTCAACTTTAATATTCTAAAATTATAGGCCACCTGAATACTCTCAGCCAAGTACCAACACTTTCAAACAGTTAAAAGGGGAAATCCTTTTAGAATCAGGGCTCCACTTGTTGAAATGTCAAGTGGCATGTCTAAGCACAATTTGCAATGTAAGCAGTTCAATGTCAAATGGTCTATAGGTCCAGAGAGTCCCTCTAGCACGGGCAACCGAGCAGTGGCATCAGGGTCGTCGACGGCATGGCGGAAGAGGATTAGCGACGTTGTAACTTAAGCGTGCTCTCCGAGAAGATTTGATGGCCGCCTCTAATCATGTGGTGCATAGAATGACCTAAATAAGTAATGTTGGCCAAATTTCTTTTGTGACACAGACACAATTGGTGATACCTCTCGAAGGGGCCAGGCGATGAGCCGCCGATGCACCCGCTCCAACAGACCTCAGTCTCGGACAGCGCTATACTCTGCCTTGCCTCCGGTCAATAATTGATGGCCCCAGCCTCCATTGTGACCAAAAGCTCATACCAAGAAAGGAGTGTCAGGCTCACCTTACTTATTAAGTCTGACTGAATCTTTAATGGGCCACCCCATCCTCCGACTGATAACAAAACACAGCCGACTTTTGAGATTTGAAGTGTTGTGCACTTCTCCTCGGATGTCTAAATGTTGACATTTTTTCGTGCGACATCATTCCACCAGTCCAGGATTTCTGCTAACAGCAGGTGGATGATCTTGTTGCCAAACCGTCCGCAGTCACCTGATATTCAGCACGAGAAGGCACGTCATAAAAGTTTTACGTTCTTTGAGGGAATAGCGTGCTGCGAATTCTGCTTGTGGCTGGAACTCATGTATTATGCACTGTGCAGCCGGGTTCTGCAGAAGTGGATATTTAATATTTGCAAAGTTTTTGTTTAAGCATGACAAAGAAGCATAATAAGGGGAAAATCTCAGCTCCTGTTAATGAAGGTGCTAAGCCTTGAAATGAAAGAAAAGACCAAATGAATGGGTAACTCTAAAACAGGAAAACCGCTTTATTACTCCACCTTAAAAACACAGGGCACTGTGACTTAGAAAACACCTTTTAGCTGTGGAAATCAAAGCAGCAGGTGTCACCATAAATACATATTAATTTAAGGTGTGACCTGACTTAAAAATCCCCTTAGGCCTACTGGGTGACTGCAGTTGGATGAACAACACCTTACTATGTATTAAGCGAGACAAGATTACAGAGCTGTGTTGAGCCTTTAAGCATGAGTGACCCTCTGACGGTAGTGTATACAAGAGTTTTGGGTGGCATGTTGTGTACAATAAGGTAAGCACGCATCAGTGTTTGAGCGGTGGGGACTGCCTGTGTGAGTGTGTGTGCGGCCGTGAGGGTCCTTTTTCAGTTTGTGATGGGTTTCACGACCCGGGTCGTTCACAGTAACCTTCGCTTCACTCTTTGCAAATGAGTGGTGCAATACTGTCGGGTTTCAGGCCGCTCGGACTCAGTTTCCCCCTCACATCCGAGCGCGAGCACCGGATCTCCCCATTACTTCAACGCACTCCCTGTGTCATGCCTGTCACTCAGGATGGTGAATAATTCAGAACTAACAAGCACTTGGAACACCGAACTCAATTGTGCGTTTTAATTAAATCTCTCTCTCTTTGACTCTCTCTCCAGACAAACACATATTTGAAGGAGAACTTGCAAAACCATTATACAAGTACATATTTGTCACTGAAATATGTCAGTTATGGAAGAACACATACCAGCAGGGAACTGCAGCTGAAGGATTTTGCCGATTTGAGATTTGAGTTTTAAAGTGCTCTTGTGTTTTTACAAATTATTGCCAAAAGAGGAAAAAAAAGCGAATAAGTAGACTTCACCATATGTTCACCAAATCCCCTGCTTTTCTCGGAATTAGTGATTCTATTTTTACATCATGGAGTGTCAAGGCTTGATGAGAAATGATGCTGCCCAAAAAGCACTTCTCTCATTCACTCTCCCTTTCATCATCCTTTCATCCATCCCTCTCTCTCTCTCTCCCTCTCTCTCTCTCTCTCTTTCTGTCTGTCTCTCTCAGTCTTTGGAATCCCACCAACAGCATCAGCAAACTCATGTCCAGTGGAACCCCTGTATTGCCCTCCTGAGGTTAGCCTCAAACCCAGTCTGTTTCACAAACAAACAGTTGCAGTCCTTCACAGCATGTCCACACTGCGGAGGGCTGTGGCTCAGCAGGAAAAGAGCCGACTGGAGGCATTTATCACTCTGTGCTCCGGGGCAGTGCTGACTGAACAGTCACCAACACCGCTTAGATCACAACACTGATCCCATATGTGTCCTTGCACACAAGCACACACACACACCACATCCTGGGGCACATGAACACACACAAACAAACGGACACACACACATACAAACACACACACACACACATAAACAAACACACACACACACACACAATCACACATACAAACGGACACACACACACACACAAACACACACACACATTAACAAACACACACACACATTTAAAAACGGACACACACACACACAAACACACACACACACACACATACATACATAGACGCAGGGACGGACTGGCCATCGGGCATACCGGGCGTTTGCCCGGTGGGCCGATGTGCAATATGGGCCGACAGTCCCGAATTTTTATTTTGTATTTTTTTCCCCATATAATGGTCTGACCGGCTGGCCCACAAAAGTAGTTCATCAGCGGCCCTATTGACACTGGGCTGGCCCAATCACATCCCCTGGGCTGACCCAACACCAGCCCCTTTCGATTTGGACCTTCCTACATAATGCATTAGGACGGTAAACAGACTCAGCGTGGCCCATGGCCTTGAATGCTTGACACGCACACGCTAGTCTGCGGCCCATTGGCTGTCTTCTTTAGTGACTAGGGGCTCGTCCAATCATATCACCAAACACCTTCTACCTTTAGCTTGGTCGGTGCACAGAAACGCACGTTTCGTTAGAATCCTCCAGTCCAAAATAGAGAAAGCGAAAAGGGGGTGCAGAGAAAATGCGAGATAAGAAGAGGCTTGCTCTTCAAGCCAACGCTGCCAAATGTGCCAAAATATCAGAAATGTTTGCCACGGCAGGGCCATCATCAGCTCCCGTGGATGACAGTGATGCTGGTGGCGACAGCCAGGGAGATACGATACAACGACCTACTGTAAGCTTACTGATCATGAATTAAAACGTCTCTAAAATATGTTTGACCTAGGACCTATGTTCTATGGCCAAGTTCGTTTGCATTGTAAATACAAGACAAGTCTGAAGCTGTTGCTAGCCCTCAGCCTACTCTACTCTGAAACAGCCAGCCGTTAGCCTACACTCTATGTTGTGTGTTTGAGTGGTGGGCTAGCCCGTTAGCCCATTGGTGTGCGGTGCCATGTCAATGTTCCGAAAGCCCAGTATTCCCAAACCCTGGTATTCCGAAAATATGCCAATTTGTCCAGATACCGAATTATGATAGCCCTATACTCCGAAAACACGAAAGTCATTAGTCCGACAGCCCATTGTTCCGAAATTGTGAACATAGCAGTCCACTGGTAGGCTACATCAAATGAAAATGCTAGGCTACTGTGGTGAAGTTATGGTGTTTCCATAGTAAATATATGCTGATGTTGAGAAGCACAGAGGTAAAGCAACAAGTTGTCTGAGAAAAAAATGCGGGCAGGGAAAACACATGGATAGGGTGGTGTAATTTATGTACCATGGTGTATGATGATGTTATGATTTTCATTTATGAAGACGTGAAAACAGTGGCAGCACTGGCGTGCGAAGTGCTGCAAGATGCGGCGGGAAACCACACCACCTCCACCACAAAAAAAGAATTCAGCGCCACTTTTCGAAACAATGGGATTTCGGAACAGTGGGTATAATTTTGTCGGAGTAAAGATATTTCGGACTTGTGGGAAGAAGGTCCAGGGGTATTTTTCGGTAAAACACATTCATTAGTTTAATATTATAAATGAGATTCACACTGTCATAATTTAGCCTTGCACATATCCAGTCTATGGTAGCCTGTGAAGTGCTAATGTTAATGCGTTGCGCCCTAACGTCATGCCATGCATTATTCAGAATGTACAGTCCCGTGCGTGAAGTTAACAAGCATTTGCAGTTAAGCATAGCCTCCGTGTACTTTTGAAGTTAAGTTGAAAAAATAATCTAATGGTGGTCGCTGGGACAAAACCAGTTGAAAACCCCTGTGCTAGAGAATAGCTTCCAACTCCAAATGCCAACCCTATGTTTGTGGGATGAGTAGTAGGCTAACCCAAGGCTGAGCTACTTTTTTGGAAAAATCTGTTAGGCAGCTGTTATGTAGCTGGTTAGTGACAATGAACAGAAATGAAAGAATACCACTTTTTTTTTAAAGTATATAATTGTGTCTATTGCCTATGCAGCATGCGTGTCTGTTATTTAGAGAATGTAATAATTCTTGACCTGACTGCATCATTATGTAAAAAAACTATTCCTCAGTCATGTCTATTCATTATAATTCTCTCTCCTTCATTCATGTTTCATAGGCTACTGAAGATGTCGAAGTCCCTTTTGACTGGGTAAGTTCACAATTTAGTGGGTACTACTCTTGATACAGTAGAGTAAGCATCTGATCCATCATTTATTCTCTTCTCTATTCTTTGTCTTTGTCTTCTATTTTTTGTCTTTCTTTTCTATTAAACGCAGGTACACACCCAGTCGGATGAACTCTACCCATTACTGTGATGGACGTGGAGTATACTTTTTTGTTTATAAATAACACCTTTTGGAAGTGTATAATGTGTCCACTCTCACTGATTGCTTTTAACTCATTGCATGGCTTAAGGTATGTGGAAAATAGTTGCACAGTTGGTGTCAGGCTTTTAGCTAGGATTTTTTGTACAGCACTTGATCGTTTTTAGGTAATATGACAATTACACTGATTTATTTATATGTTTAGTAATTTAATACATAATAACAGTGAGTGTAACTGAAACTAGGTAACAAGGTACAAAATTCAAGTAACAACTTTAACAAAAAGTAACAACTTTCTACACAACTTTAAAGTGTATGATGTATATTGTATTGTATTGAATTTAGATTAATTAAGACCACCACCTTAGCACACAAACTCTTGTTGAACTCATAAAGTAGTAGGTTCAGTGATGTGCAGTGAGACAGCTGTCTTCTGTAGCTTCTGCGAGCCCGTGAATCAATATTTCGTTGGAATCATGATGTAACGTTGTTGTAGCGGGAATACAGCAATGCTATTTTCTAATTGGCAGGGTATATGTATGATTCTAGACTTCGCTTAGCACTGAAGCGACTGAAACGGTGAATTTTGATCACATTCAGCCAAGTTAACAGGTAAAACGGGAGACAAATAGGGCGTCTTTAGGCCGTCCTGCCTAAAAGTAGGGCGTCCCATTTCTTCTTATTTTTTAGTAGACTACAGGGCAGACACCCTGCTAGCTAAAAGCCTGGTTGGTGTAGACATTCGAGAGACCAAAAAGACTGAAAAGGTGTGTTATCGAATTTAGTGGGCCGGTCTGGTTCAAAATGCCCAGGTCGATTTTTTTGTCCCAGTCCGCCCCTGACGTAAGCACAAGAAATAAGTGTCTTTCTGTATAGCAATCTAGCCCCAGTTTGAATTTGCATTTACACTGGTTTGATATGTATGGTGGTTGTTTACATTTGTCCCCATTGTGGTCAGATCCCATATCTGGTGCACAACATGCAATATGCAAAAGTGTATGTTTGCGACCACGTTGAACTGGTTACTGTTTACACCAACCTGAGTTCTGATCACACCAAGCTGTGACAGGGCACCCCATGGTCTGGCACAATCCAACTGCATTCTGAACACTTTGTCCACATTTTTACATGCATTTCCCTCAAATAGATAAAGATCTTTATGTCATCACAAGGTGTAAATGGGGTCTCTGTTGGTCTACCGTCAGGCTTTCAGAACACACATGAATGGTAGTTACTCATTACATAGCAGGGTGTTTAGAATATTTGTATTTTGTTCAGTTATTATAAGCCAGAAGTACACTGTATATGCCATAGCACTGCTTAATTACTAAGGAACAGATAGAAATGGATAGGTGCACAGTCCTAAGTCCTTCTCAACAATTCTCCAAAAAGTCAACAGATACATTAGAATTCAAGTCACTGATTAAACATAGAACTTAGGACATAGAAATTAAACAAGGGTGGCTTTGTAAAATGCACTCCAACAGAAACGCTTAAGGAGAACGCTCAAGAGCAAACGGTGATGATGACATGGAACTCTATCAGAGTAGGTGTAAGGAGAGACGAGTGGAGAACATTATGAAGCGGGGGGAAGCCCCGTTTGCCTTTAGCTGACTGGGCAGAGGAACACTGAGAATAGATATGCACTGTTTCATGATGGAATGACTAAGAGAGGCATTATTGTTTTGTATTTTGAAGCACTTTAACGGGATTGTAGGTCATTTTACATTCTGAGTGCATTATAACCACATTTCACCTGAAACTCCAGAATATTTCACAATTTTCAATAAAAGCAGTGCCAGTGCACATACATTTCAACATTGTATACAGTATTTGTGGGAAATATGAGTCTGTACTGAAGAGTTATAGGGCTCAGTGGAATCATAGGACCCCTGTGGTGTTTGGCTGTTAAGATAAACAACAAGCATCACCATTGAATCTCTCATCAGCCACATATGCTAATAACAGAGTTTGATGGTGCGTGCACCACGCAACTAACATGACAGCTACTCAGCTAAAGAGATCCTGATTCTACCAATGACAATGATTCTAATGAACCTATACCACAACACAATGGTGTCAGTAGTAAGGGTGACTGAAACTCAACCTTTATCTCAACTATATATTTGGCACTTTGAGATTCTTCTGAAGGAAGAGTGCATTACAAATTAAATGAATTATTATTATTATTATTATTATTATTATTATATCACACCAAAATGTTGTCAGTAGTAAGGGTAACTGAATCTCATGATGAGACAACGTAAAGAGGTGGTGAGAGGGACGAAGGACAAGATGCTCAGTCATAAGCAAAGCCTTTGAATCTTAAACAAATCTCTTAAGAGTGTGTGTGTGTCTGTGTGTGTGTGTGTGTGTGTGTTTGTGTGTGTGTAGAGGGGGGGAACTATTCCTTTTTTTGAGAGATTACCAGGAAGGAGCAAAGCTTGCAAACAAGGCATTGCCAGATGGCACTGGTGCTCTGTGATTCTGTGCCTGGAGCAGATGCAGGACGAGTGGCATAACCTGTTGGCAAACCCTGAGGTTTATAGGACAGGCCCAGAACAGGCACACTAAGCCATAGAACGGGCATCATTCCTTTACCAGCAAATGACTATCACAACATCAATCTTTTAGTGCAAGCAAGCTGGTTAAAAAGACCTTAACACCACATGTCCACCACGGGTCCCTACATGGCTGAGATTCACTGGTTCTGTGATAACATCTTCCTTGTCACTCCTAGCTATGTAGCGGTGATTGAGGCCGAGTGCATGGAGCTGATCCTGACATCCTGAGGGCAGTGCCACACTAAATGATCCAGGGCTCCAGGACGGTACAGGTTGTGAAGGAGCTGGTGGCCTCACAGACTGACAGTTTCTTCTAAATTGCTTATTTGCAGACTTTCAGATGCTACCATAGGGAAAGATAACCTGGTTATAGCCAGGCTGAATCATGCAATTTATTGAGATGTCTGGAGAGAAGACCGTATAGGCCTAATAATAATGACCTGTGACTTTATGCCTCATGGCCTGAACAAAACGGCAATTTTTTCTCTATGAGATGGTTTATATGGGACTTAAGACATCGACTGTGGTCTGTTCTGCACTTCAGAGTGTAAGGTGTCACTAACATGCTGAAGTGTAGGACTAAGCAACAGCTTGGCTAGTGGCAAAGAAAGGTGACTTGAAGGGGTCTGTGCTGTGTCATACTTTCTTCAACTCGCAAAAGACAAACAACTGCATTGGTCTGCCCTCTAGTGGAAGAATAGGAAACATGCCAGAAGGATCCAACACGTCTGTCAAAACACACAAAATGAAAAAGTAAATAAATCAGTAATCTAAAAGTGAATGTCAGAAACTCTTTAAAAATGGTGTCTCATAAACTCATAACCACTGAAACGTAAAGTAAGTGATTGAAATACTGAGCTGCACATTTCGTGTGTTTGGTGTTTAGGAAATTGTCTGCTTTTCTGTAACTTCTGAGATTAGTTCACGTCAGAGCCATGAAAAGATTCTACATGTCTCTGGTCCATATCATAGACATAGGAGTTCCACATCGGAGACCCTAAAAAAAGACCCCCATTCATTGAGGTCCATAGATAAAGGTGCAGCTCAATACATTAGAATATCATCCTTTTTTTGTGTTGGTCTTAAGTAATATTCTAATTTTCTGAGGTACTGAATTTGGGGTTTTCATTACCTGTCAGTTATAATCATCAAAATTAAAAGAAATAAACACTTGAAATATATCAGTGTGTGTAATGAATCTATATTTTATATGAGTTTCACTTTTTGAATCGAATTACTGGAATAAATCAACTTTTTGATGATATTCTAATATATTTTATTGAGCTGCACCTGCCAACGGAGTCGAACGTCCGCACATGGCGGCCATCTTGCCACAGTATTGTAAGGGTGTGTTGGTAGTGGTACATGCACTTAAATAATCATAACCATAGCTCAATTTTCAACCGTTTTTTAAAACGGGTTGGTTTGTTATAAACGTCAGAGATGTAGTTATGACACTGCATGATTATGAATAATTAAGTTACGTTCTAAAAAATAGAATAATGTTTCCTTTACAAATAAGAAATGCTGCATGTTGAAATCACCACCCTGTACAGAGATGTATTTATGACACTGCATACTTATGAATAATTATAACCATGGGTTTTCATATGAAAATAACATTGAACAGAACAGATAAGTGCAATAAATACACACATGCACAAGGTATTTATGTTAAATCAATATATAGGCTACTAAAACTCAGCATACAGAATTGCAACATGAGCTATACAGCCGCGGAAAAAATTAAGAGACCACTTCAAAATTATCAGTTTCTCTGGTTTTACTATTTATTGGTATGTGTTAAAGTAAAATGTGCATTTTTGTTTTATTCTATAACCTACTGGCAACATTCCTACCAAATTTCAAATAAAAATATTGTCATTTAGATCATTTATTTGCAGAAAAATGACAATTGGTCAAAATAGCAAAAAAGATGCAGTGTCTTCAGATCTCGAATAATGCAAAGAAAACAAGCTCATATTCATTTTTAAACTACACAATACTAATGCTTTAACTTAGGAAGAGTTCAGAAATCAGTATTTGGTGGAATAACCTTGATTTAAAATCACAACTTTCATGTGTCTTGGCATGCTCTCCACCAGTCTTTCACATTGCCGTTGGGTGACTTTATGCTACTCCTGGCGCAAGAATTCAAGCAGCTCGGCTTCTTTTCATGGCTTGTGACCATCCATCTTCCTATTGATCACATTTCAGAGGTTTTTTATGGGATTCAGGTCTCGAAATTGGGCTGGCCATGACAGGGTCCTGATCTGGTGGTACTCCATCCACACCTTTACTGGCCTGGCTGTGTGGCATGGAGCATTGCCCTGCTGGAAAAAACACTTCTCAGAGTTGGGGAACATTGTCAG